>NW_026707070.1:0-93775 GCF_024137745.1 Phymastichus coffea | reverse complement strand
GAGGTTTATTAGATTATCCGATATTTCGTAAATATTACAAGTCCGCTAGAAGCTTATTAGTTTATCCGATTTCCCGAAAACTATACAAGTACGCGAGTGGGTTATTAGTTTATCCGATATGCCGAAAATTATACAAGTCCGCGAGTAGGTTATTAGTTTATCCGATTTGCCAAAACTTATACAAGTCCGGGAGAAGGTTATTAGTTTATCCGATTTGCCGAAACTTATACAAGTCCGCGAGAAGGTTATTAGTTTATCCGATTTGCCGAAAACTATACAAATCCGCGCGAGGTTTATTAGATTATCCGATATTTCGTAAATATTACAAGTCCGCGAGAGGTTTATTAAATTATCCGTTTAGCCGAAAACTATACAAATCCGCGAGAGGGTTATTAGTTTATCTAATATGCCGAAACTTACAAGTCCGCGCGAGGTTTATTAGATTATCCGATATTTCTTAAATTTTACAAGACCGCGAGAAGGTTATTAGTTTATCCGATTTGCCGAAAACTATACAAGTCCGCGCGAGGTTTATTAGATTATCCGATATTTCGTAAATATTACAAGTCCGCGAGAGGTTTATTAAATTATCCGTTTAGCCGAAAACTATACAAATCCGCGAGAGGGTTATTAGTTTATCTAATATGCCGAAACTTACAAGTCCGCGAGAAGGTTATTAGTTTATCCGATATACCGAAAACTATACAAGTCCGCGCAAGGTTTATTAGATTATCCGATATTTCGTTAATATTACAAGTCCGCGAGATGGTTATTAGTTTATCCGATATGCCGAAAATAATACAAGTCCGCGAGAAAGTTATTAGTTTATCCGATTTGCCGAAAACTATACAAGTCCGCGAGAGGGTTGTTAGTTTATCTAATATGCCGAAACTTACAAGTCCGCGCGAGGTTTATTAGATTATCCGATATTTCGTAAATATTACAAGTCCGCGAGATGGTTATTAGTTTATCCGATATGCCGAAAATTATACAAGTCCGCGCGAGGTTTATTAGATTATCCGATTTGCCGAAAACTATACAAGTCCGCGAGAGGGTTGTTAGTTTATCTAATATGCCGAAACTTACAAGTCCGCGCGAGGTTTATTAGATTATCCGATATTTCGTAAATATTACAAGTCCGCGAGAAGGTTATTAGTTTATCCGATATGCCGAAAATTATACAAGTCCGCGAGAGGGTTATTAGATTATCCGATATTTCGTAAATATTACAAGTCCGCGAGAAGGTTATTAGTTTATCCGATATGCCGAAAACTATACAAGTCCGCGCGAGGTTTATTAGATTATCCGATTTGCCGAAAACTATACAAGTCCGCGAGATGGTTATTAGTTTATCCGATATGCCAAAAATTATACAAGTCCGCGAGAGGGTTATTAGTTTATCCAACATGCCGAAAATTATACAAGTCCGCGCGAGGTTTATTAGATTATCCGATATTTCGTAAATATTACAAGTCCGCGAGATGGTTATTAGTTTATCCGATATGCCGAAAATTATACAAGTCCGCGCGAGGTTTATTAGATTATCCGATATTTCGTAAATATTACAAGTCCGCTAGAAGGTTATTAGTTTATCCGATTTCCCGAAAACTATACAAGTACGCGAGTGGGTTATTAGTTTATCCGATATGCCGAAAATTATACAAGTCCGCGAGAAGGTTATTAGTTTATCCGATTTGCCAAAACTTATACAAGTCCGCGAGAAGGTTATTAGTTTATCCGATTTGCCGAAACTTATACAAGTCCGCGAGAAGGTTATTAGTTTATCCGATTTGCCGAAAACTATACAAGTCCGCGAGAGGGTTGTTAGTTTATCTAATATGCCGAAACTTACAAGTCCGCGCGAGGTTTATTAGATTATCCGATATTTCGTAAATATTACAAGTCCGCGAGAAGGTTATTAGTTTATCCGATATGCCGAAAATTATACAAGTCCGCGAGAGGTTTATTAGATTATCCGATATTTCGTAAATATTACAAGTCCGCGAGAAGGTTATTACTTTATCCGATATGCCGAAAACTATACAAGTCCGCGCGAGGTTTATTAGATTATCCGATTTGCCGAAAACTATACAAGTCCGCGAGTGGGTTATTAGTTTATCCGATTTGCCGAAAACTATACAAGTCCGCGAGATGGTTATTAGTTTATCCGATATGCCGAAAATTATACAAGTCCGCGAGAAAGTTATTAGTTTATCCGATTTGCCGAAAACTATACAAGTCCGCGAGAGGGTTGTTAGTTTATCTAATATGCCGAAACTTACAAGTCCGCGCGAGGTTTATTAGATTATCCGATATTTCGTAAATATTACAAGTCCGCGAGATGGTTATTAGTTTATCCGATATGCCGAAAATTATACAAGTCCGCGAGAAGGTTATTAGTTTATCCGATTTGCCGAAAACTATACAAGTCCGCGAGAGGGTTGTTAGTTTATCTAATATGCCGAAACTTACAAGTCCGCGCGAGGTTTATTAGATTATCCGATATTTCGTAAATATTACAAGTCCGCGAGAAGGTTATTAGTTTATCCGATTTGCCGAAAACTATACAAGTCCGCGTGAAGGTTATTAGTTTATCCGATATGCCGAAAACTATACAAGTCCGCGAGAGGGTTATTAGTTTATCCAACATGCCGAAAACTATACAAGTCCGCGAGAGGGTTATTAGTTTATCCAACATGCCGAAAATTATACAAGTCCGCGAGAAGGTTATTAGTTTATCCGATTTGCCGAAACTTATACAAGTCCGCGAGAAGGTTATTAGTTTATCCGATTTGCCGAAAACTATACAAGTCCGCGTGAAGGTTATTAGTTTATCCGATATGCCGAAAACTATACAAGTCCGCGAGAGGGTTATTAGTTTATCCAACATGCCGAAAATTATACAAGTCCGCGAGAAGGTTATTAGTTTATCCGATTTGCCGAAACTTATACAAGTCCGCGAGAAGGTTATTACTTTATCCGATATGCCGAAAACTATACAAGTCCACGCGAGGTTTATTAGATTATCCGATTTGCCGAAAACTATACAAGTCCGCGAGTGGGTTATTAGTTTATCCGATTTGCCGAAAACTATACAAGTCCGCGAGATGGTTATTAGTTTATCCGATATGCCGAAAATTATACAAGTCCGCGAGAAAGTTATTAGTTTATCCGATTTGCCGAAAACTATACAAGTCCGCGAGAGGGTTGTTAGTTTATCTAATATGCCGAAACTTACAAGTCCGCGCGAGGTTTATTAGATTATCCGATATTTCGTAAATATTACAAGTCCGCGAGATGGTTATTAGTTTATCCGATATGCCGAAAATTATACAAGTCCGCGAGAAGGTTATTAGTTTATCCGATTTGCCGAAAACTATACAAGTCCGCGAGAGGGTTGTTAGTTCATCTAATATGCCGAAACTTACAAGTCCGCGCGAGGTTTATTAGATTATCCGATATTTCGTAAATATTACAAGTCCGCGAGAAGGTTATTAGTTTATCCGATTTGCCGAAAACTATACAAGTCCGCGTGAAGGTTATTAGTTTATCCGATATGCCGAAAACTATACAAGTCCGCGAGAGGGTTATTAGTTTATCCAACATGCCGAAAATTATACAAGTCCGCGAGAAGGTTATTAGTTTATCCGATTTGCCGAAACTTATACAAGTCCGCGAGAAGGTTATTAGTTTATCCGATTTGCCGAAAACTATACAAGTCCGCGCGAGGTTTATTAGATTATCCGATATTTCGTAAATTTTACAAGTCCGCGAGAAGGTTATTAGTTTATCCGATATACCGAAAACTATACAAGTCCGCGTGAGGTTTATTAGATTATCCGATATTTCGTAAATATTACAAGTCCGCGAGATGGTTATTAGTTTATCCGATATGCCGAAAATTATACAAGTCCGCGCGAGGTTTATTAGATTATCCGATCTGCCGAAAACTGTACAAGTCCGCGAGAAGGTTATTAGTTTATCCGATATGCCGAAAATTATACAAGTCCGCGAGAAGGTTATTAGATTATCCGATATTTCGTAAATATTACAAGTCGGCGAGAAGGTTATTAGTTTATCCGATATACCGAAAACTATACAAGTCCGCGTGAGGTTTATTAGATTATCCGATATTTCGTAAATATTACAAGTCCGCGAGATGGTTATTAGTTTATCCGATATGCCGAAAATTATACAAGTCCGCGCGAGGTTTATTAGATTATCCGATTTGCCGAAAACTATACAAGTCCTCGAGAGGGTTATTAGATTATCCGATATTTCGTAAATATTACAAGTCCGCGAGAGGTTTATTAGATTATCCGATTTGCCGAAAACTATACAAGTCCGCGAGAAGGTTATTAGTTTATCCGATTTGCCGAAAACTATACAAGTCCGAGAGAAGATGATTAGTTTATCCAATATGCCGAAACTTACAAGTCCGCGAGAGGTTTATTAGATTATCCGATATTTCGTAAATATTACAAGTCCGCTAGAAGCTTATTAGTTTATCCGATTTCCCGAAAACTATACAAGTACGCGAGTGGGTTATTAGTTTATCCGATATGCCGAAAATTATACAAGTCCGCGAGTAGGTTATTAGTTTATCCGATTTGCCAAAACTTATACAAGTCCGCGAGAAGGTTATTAGTTTATCCGATTTGCCGAAAACTATACAAATCCGCGCGAGGTTTATTAGATTATCCGATATTTCTTAAATTTTACAAGACCGCGAGAAGGTTATTAGTTTATCCGATTTGCCGAAAACTATACAAGTCCGCGCGAGGTTTATTAGATTATCCGATATTTCGTAAATATTACAAGTCCGCGAGAGGTTTATTAAATTATCCGTTTAGCCGAAAACTATACAAATCCGCGAGAGGGTTATTAGTTTATCTAATATGCCGAAACTTACAAGTCCGCGCGAGGTTTATTAGATTATCCGATATTTCTTAAATTTTACAAGACCGCGAGAAGGTTATTAGTTTATCCGATTTGCCGAAAACTATACAAGTCCGCGCGAGGTTTATTAGATTATCCGATATTTCGTAAATATTACAAGTCCGCGAGAGGTTTATTAAATTATCCGTTTAGCCGAAAACTATACAAATCCGCGAGAGGGTTATTAGTTTATCTAATATGCCGAAACTTACAAGTCCGCGAGAAGGTTATTAGTTTATCCGATATACCGAAAACTATACAAGTCCGCGCAAGGTTTATTAGATTATCCGATATTTCGTTAATATTACAAGTCCGCGAGAAGGTTATTAGTTTATCCGATATGCCGAAAACTATACAAGTCCGCGCGAGGTTTATTAGATTATCCGATTTGCCGAAAACTATACAAGTCCGCGAGATGGTTATTAGTTTATCCGATATGCCGAAAACTATACAAGTCCGCGAGATGGTTATTAGTTTATCCGATATGCCGAAAATTATACAAGTCCGCGAGAAAGTTATTAGTTTATCCGATTTGCCGAAAACTATACAAGTCCGCGAGAGGGTTGTTAGTTTATCTAATATGCCGAAACTTACAAGTCCGCGCGAGGTTTATTAGATTATCCGATATTTCGTAAATATTACAAGTCCGCGAGAAGGTTATTAGTTTATCCGATATGCCGAAAATTATACAAGTCCGCGAGAGGGTTATTAGATTATCCGATATTTCGTAAATATTACAAGTCCGCGAGAAGGTTATTAGTTTATCCGATATGCCGAAAACTATACAAGTCCGCGCGAGGTTTATTAGATTATCCGATTTGCCGAAAACTATACAAGTCCGCGAGATGGTTATTAGTTTATCCGATATGCCAAAAATTATACAAGTCCGCGAGAGGGTTATTAGTTTATCCAACATGCCGAAAATTATACAAGTCCGCGCGAGGTTTATTAGATTATCCGATATTTCGTAAATATTACAAGTCCGCTAGAAGGTTATTAGTTTATCCGATTTCCCGAAAACTATACAAGTACGCGAGTGGGTTATTAGTTTATCCGATATGCCGAAAATTATACAAGTCCGCGAGAAGGTTATTAGTTTATCCGATTTGCCAAAACTTATACAAGTCCGCGAGAAGGTTATTAGTTTATCCGATTTGCCGAAACTTATACAAGTCCGCGAGAAGGTTATTAGTTTATCCGATTTGCCGAAAACTATACAAGTCCGCGAGAGGGTTGTTAGTTTATCTAATATGCCGAAACTTACAAGTCCGCGCGAGGTTTATTAGATTATCCGATATTTCGTAAATATTACAAGTCCGCGCGAGGTTAATTAGATTATCCGATATTTCGTAAATATTACAAGACCGCGAGAGGGTTATTAGTTTATCTAATATGCCGAAAACTATACAAGTCCGCGAGAGGGTTATTAGTTTATCCAACATGCCGAAAATTATACAAGTCCGCGAGAAGGTTATTAGTTTATACGATTTGGCGAAAACTATACAAGTCCGCGAGATGGTTATTAGTTTATCCAATATGCCGAAACTTACAAGTCCGCGCGAGGTTTATTAGATTATCCGATATTTCATAAATATTACAAGTCCGCGAGAGGGTTATTAGTTTATCTAATATGCCGAAACTTACAAGTCCGCGAGAGGTATATTGGATTATCCGACATTTCGTAAATATTACAAGTCGGCGAGAGGTTTATTAAATTATTCGTTTAGCCGAAAATTATACAAGACCGCGAGAAGGTTATTAGTTTATCCAATATGCCGAAACTTACAAGTCCGCGCGAGGTTTATTAGATTATCCGATATTTCATAAATATTACAAGTCCGCGAGAGGGTTATTAGTTTATCCAATATGCCGAAACTTACAAGTCCGCGCGAGGTTTATTAGATTATCCGATATTTCGTAAATATTACAAGTCGGCGAGAGGTTTATTAAATTATTCGTTTAGCCGAAAATTATACAAGACCGCGAGAAGGTTATTAGTTTATCCAACATGCCGAAACTTATACAAGTCCGCGAGAAGGTTATTAGTTTATCCGATTTGCCGAAAACTATACAAGTCCGCGAGTGGGTTATTAGTTTATCTAATATGCCGAAACTTACAAGACCGCGCGAGGTTTATTAGATTATCCGATTTGCCGAAAACTATACAAGTCCGCGAGAGGGTTATTAGTTTATCTAATATGCCGAAACTTACAAGTCCGCGAGAGGTATATTGGATTATCCGACATTTCGTAAATATTACAAGTCGGCGAGAGGTTTATTAAATTATTCGTTTAGCCGAAAACTATACAAGTCCGCGAGAGGGTTATTAGTTTATCTAATATGCCGAAACTTACAAGTCCGAGCGAGGTTTATTAGATTATCCGATTTGCCGAAAACTATACAAGTCCGCGAGTGGATTATTAGTTTATCCGATATGCCGAAACTTACAAGTCCGCGAGAGGTTTATTAGATTAACTGATATTTCGTAAATATTACAAGTCCGCGAGAAGGTTATTAGTTTATCCGATTTGCCGAAAACTATACAAGTCCGCGAGTGGGTTATTAGTTTATCCGATTTGCCGAAAACTATACAAGTCCGCGAGAGGGTTATTAGTTTATCCAACATGCCGAAAACTATACAAGTCCGAGCGAGGTTTATTAGATTATCCGATTTGCCGAAAACTATACAAGTCCGCGAGTGGATTATTAGTTTATCCGATATGCCGAAACTTACAAGTCCGCGAGAGGTTTATTAGATTAACTGATATTTCGTAAATATTACAAGTCCGCGAGAAGGTTATTAGTTTATCCGATATGCCCAAAACTATACAAGTCCGCGCGAGGTATATTGGATTATCCGACATTTCGTAAATATTACAAGTCGGCGAGAGGTTTATTAAATTATTCGTTTAGCCGAAAATTATACAAGACCGCGAGAAGGTTATTAGTTTATCTAATATGCCGAAACTTACAAGACCGCGCGAGGTTTATTGGACTATCCGATTTGCCGAAAACTATACAAGTCCGCGAGAGGGTTAATAGTTTATCTAATATGCCGAAACTTACAAGTCCGCGCGAGGTTTATTAATTAAGCTGTTTAGCCGAAAATTATACAAGTCCGCGAGAGGTTTATTAAATTATCCGATTAGCCGAAAATTGTACAAGACCGCGAGAAGGTTATTAGTTTATCCAACATGCCGAAACTTATACAAGTCCGCGAGAAGGTTATTAGTTTATCCGATTTGCCGAAACTTATACAAGTCCGCGAGAAGGTTATTAGTTTATCCGATTTGCCGAAAACTATACAAGTCCGCGAGAGGGTTGTTAGTTTATCTAATATGCCGAAACTTACAAGTCCGCGCGAGGTTTATTAGATTATCCGATATTTCGTAAATATTACAAGTCCGCGAGAAGGTTATTAGTTTATCCGATATGCCGAAAATTATACAAGTCCGCGAGAGGTTTATTAGATTATCCGATATTTCGTAAATATTACAAGTCCGCGAGAAGGTTATTACTTTATCCGATATGCCGAAAACTATACAAGTCCGCGCGAGGTTTATTAGATTATCCGATTTGCCGAAAACTATACAAGTCCGCGAGTGGGTTATTAGTTTATCCGATTTGCCGAAAACTATACAAGTCCGCGAGATGGTTATTAGTTTATCCGATATGCCGAAAATTATACAAGTCCGCGAGAAAGTTATTAGTTTATCCGATTTGCCGAAAACTATACAAGTCCGCGAGAGGGTTGTTAGTTTATCTAATATGCCGAAACTTACAAGTCCGCGCGAGGTTTATTAGATTATCCGATATTTCGTAAATATTACAAGTCCGCGAGATGGTTATTAGTTTATCCGATATGCCGAAAATTATACAAGTCCGCGAGAAGGTTATTAGTTTATCCGATTTGCCGAAAACTATACAAGTCCGCGAGAGGGTTGTTAGTTTATCTAATATGCCGAAACTTACAAGTCCGCGCGAGGTTTATTAGATTATCCGATATTTCGTAAATATTACAAGTCCGCGAGAAGGTTATTAGTTTATCCGATTTGCCGAAAACTATACAAGTCCGCGTGAAGGTTATTAGTTTATCCGATATGCCGAAAACTATACAAGTCCGCGAGAGGGTTATTAGTTTATCCAACATGCCGAAAACTATACAAGTCCGCGAGAGGGTTATTAGTTTATCCAACATGCCGAAAATTATACAAGTCCGCGAGAAGGTTATTAGTTTATCCGATTTGCCGAAACTTATACAAGTCCGCGAGAAGGTTATTAGTTTATCCGATTTGCCGAAAACTATACAAGTCCGCGTGAAGGTTATTAGTTTATCCGATATGCCGAAAACTATACAAGTCCGCGAGAGGGTTATTAGTTTATCCAACATGCCGAAAATTATACAAGTCCGCGAGAAGGTTATTAGTTTATCCGATTTGCCGAAACTTATACAAGTCCGCGAGAAGGTTATTACTTTATCCGATATGCCGAAAACTATACAAGTCCACGCGAGGTTTATTAGATTATCCGATTTGCCGAAAACTATACAAGTCCGCGAGTGGGTTATTAGTTTATCCGATTTGCCGAAAACTATACAAGTCCGCGAGATGGTTATTAGTTTATCCGATATGCCGAAAATTATACAAGTCCGCGAGAAAGTTATTAGTTTATCCGATTTGCCGAAAACTATACAAGTCCGCGAGAGGGTTGTTAGTTTATCTAATATGCCGAAACTTACAAGTCCGCGCGAGGTTTATTAGATTATCCGATATTTCGTAAATATTACAAGTCCGCGAGATGGTTATTAGTTTATCCGATATGCCGAAAATTATACAAGTCCGCGAGAAGGTTATTAGTTTATCCGATTTGCCGAAAACTATACAAGTCCGCGAGAGGGTTGTTAGTTCATCTAATATGCCGAAACTTACAAGTCCGCGCGAGGTTTATTAGATTATCCGATATTTCGTAAATATTACAAGTCCGCGAGAAGGTTATTAGTTTATCCGATTTGCCGAAAACTATACAAGTCCGCGTGAAGGTTATTAGTTTATCCGATATGCCGAAAACTATACAAGTCCGCGAGAGGGTTATTAGTTTATCCAACATGCCGAAAATTATACAAGTCCGCGAGAAGGTTATTAGTTTATCCGATTTGCCGAAACTTATACAAGTCCGCGAGAAGGTTATTAGTTTATCCGATTTGCCGAAAACTATACAAGTCCGCGCGAGGTTTATTAGATTATCCGATATTTCGTAAATTTTACAAGTCCGCGAGAAGGTTATTAGTTTATCCGATATACCGAAAACTATACAAGTCCGCGTGAGGTTTATTAGATTATCCGATATTTCGTAAATATTACAAGTCCGCGAGATGGTTATTAGTTTATCCGATATGCCGAAAATTATACAAGTCCGCGCGAGGTTTATTAGATTATCCGATCTGCCGAAAACTGTACAAGTCCGCGAGAAGGTTATTAGTTTATCCGATATGCCGAAAATTATACAAGTCCGCGAGAAGGTTATTAGATTATCCGATATTTCGTAAATATTACAAGTCGGCGAGAAGGTTATTAGTTTATCCGATATACCGAAAACTATACAAGTCCGCGTGAGGTTTATTAGATTATCCGATATTTCGTAAATATTACAAGTCCGCGAGATGGTTATTAGTTTATCCGATATGCCGAAAATTATACAAGTCCGCGCGAGGTTTATTAGATTATCCGATTTGCCGAAAACTATACAAGTCCTCGAGAGGGTTATTAGATTATCCGATATTTCGTAAATATTACAAGTCCGCGAGAGGTTTATTAGATTATCCGATTTGCCGAAAACTATACAAGTCCGCGAGAAGGTTATTAGTTTATCCGATTTGCCGAAACTTATACAAGTCCGCGAGAAGGTTATTAGTTTATCCGATTTGCCGAAAACTATACAAGTCCGAGAGAAGATGATTAGTTTATCCAATATGCCGAAACTTACAAGTCCGCGAGAGGTTTATTAGATTATCCGATATTTCGTAAATATTACAAGTCCGCTAGAAGCTTATTAGTTTATCCGATTTCCCGAAAACTATACAAGTACGCGAGTGGGTTATTAGTTTATCCGATATGCCGAAAATTATACAAGTCCGCGAGTAGGTTATTAGTTTATCCGATTTGCCAAAACTTATACAAGTCCGCGAGAAGGTTATTAGTTTATCCGATTTGCCGAAAACTATACAAATCCGCGCGAGGTTTATTAGATTATCCGATATTTCTTAAATTTTACAAGACCGCGAGAAGGTTATTAGTTTATCCGATTTGCCGAAAACTATACAAGTCCGCGCGAGGTTTATTAGATTATCCGATATTTCGTAAATATTACAAGTCCGCGAGAGGTTTATTAAATTATCCGTTTAGCCGAAAACTATACAAATCCGCGAGAGGGTTATTAGTTTATCTAATATGCCGAAACTTACAAGTCCGCGCGAGGTTTATTAGATTATCCGATATTTCTTAAATTTTACAAGACCGCGAGAAGGTTATTAGTTTATCCGATTTGCCGAAAACTATACAAGTCCGCGCGAGGTTTATTAGATTATCCGATATTTCGTAAATATTACAAGTCCGCGAGAGGTTTATTAAATTATCCGTTTAGCCGAAAACTATACAAATCCGCGAGAGGGTTATTAGTTTATCTAATATGCCGAAACTTACAAGTCCGCGAGAAGGTTATTAGTTTATCCGATATACCGAAAACTATACAAGTCCGCGCAAGGTTTATTAGATTATCCGATATTTCGTTAATATTACAAGTCCGCGAGAAGGTTATTAGTTTATCCGATATGCCGAAAACTATACAAGTCCGCGCGAGGTTTATTAGATTATCCGATTTGCCGAAAACTATACAAGTCCGCGAGATGGTTATTAGTTTATCCGATATGCCGAAAACTATACAAGTCCGCGAGATGGTTATTAGTTTATCCGATATGCCGAAAATTATACAAGTCCGCGAGAAAGTTATTAGTTTATCCGATTTGCCGAAAACTATACAAGTCCGCGAGAGGGTTGTTAGTTTATCTAATATGCCGAAACTTACAAGTCCGCGCGAGGTTTATTAGATTATCCGATATTTCGTAAATATTACAAGTCCGCGAGAAGGTTATTAGTTTATCCGATATGCCGAAAATTATACAAGTCCGCGAGAGGGTTATTAGATTATCCGATATTTCGTAAATATTACAAGTCCGCGAGAAGGTTATTAGTTTATCCGATATGCCGAAAACTATACAAGTCCGCGCGAGGTTTATTAGATTATCCGATTTGCCGAAAACTATACAAGTCCGCGAGATGGTTATTAGTTTATCCGATATGCCAAAAATTATACAAGTCCGCGAGAGGGTTATTAGTTTATCCAACATGCCGAAAATTATACAAGTCCGCGCGAGGTTTATTAGATTATCCGATATTTCGTAAATATTACAAGTCCGCTAGAAGGTTATTAGTTTATCCGATTTCCCGAAAACTATACAAGTACGCGAGTGGGTTATTAGTTTATCCGATATGCCGAAAATTATACAAGTCCGCGAGAAGGTTATTAGTTTATCCGATTTGCCAAAACTTATACAAGTCCGCGAGAAGGTTATTAGTTTATCCGATTTGCCGAAACTTATACAAGTCCGCGAGAAGGTTATTAGTTTATCCGATTTGCCGAAAACTATACAAGTCCGCGAGAGGGTTGTTAGTTTATCTAATATGCCGAAACTTACAAGTCCGCGCGAGGTTTATTAGATTATCCGATATTTCGTAAATATTACAAGTCCGCGCGAGGTTAATTAGATTATCCGATATTTCGTAAATATTACAAGACCGCGAGAGGGTTATTAGTTTATCTAATATGCCGAAAACTATACAAGTCCGCGAGAGGGTTATTAGTTTATCCAACATGCCGAAAATTATACAAGTCCGCGAGAAGGTTATTAGTTTATACGATTTGGCGAAAACTATACAAGTCCGCGAGATGGTTATTAGTTTATCCAATATGCCGAAACTTACAAGTCCGCGCGAGGTTTATTAGATTATCCGATATTTCATAAATATTACAAGTCCGCGAGAGGGTTATTAGTTTATCTAATATGCCGAAACTTACAAGTCCGCGAGAGGTATATTGGATTATCCGACATTTCGTAAATATTACAAGTCGGCGAGAGGTTTATTAAATTATTCGTTTAGCCGAAAATTATACAAGACCGCGAGAAGGTTATTAGTTTATCCAATATGCCGAAACTTACAAGTCCGCGCGAGGTTTATTAGATTATCCGATATTTCATAAATATTACAAGTCCGCGAGAGGGTTATTAGTTTATCCAATATGCCGAAACTTACAAGTCCGCGCGAGGTTTATTAGATTATCCGATATTTCGTAAATATTACAAGTCGGCGAGAGGTTTATTAAATTATTCGTTTAGCCGAAAATTATACAAGACCGCGAGAAGGTTATTAGTTTATCCAACATGCCGAAACTTATACAAGTCCGCGAGAAGGTTATTAGTTTATCCGATTTGCCGAAAACTATACAAGTCCGCGAGTGGGTTATTAGTTTATCTAATATGCCGAAACTTACAAGACCGCGCGAGGTTTATTAGATTATCCGATTTGCCGAAAACTATACAAGTCCGCGAGAGGGTTATTAGTTTATCTAATATGCCGAAACTTACAAGTCCGCGAGAGGTATATTGGATTATCCGACATTTCGTAAATATTACAAGTCGGCGAGAGGTTTATTAAATTATTCGTTTAGCCGAAAACTATACAAGTCCGCGAGAGGGTTATTAGTTTATCTAATATGCCGAAACTTACAAGTCCGAGCGAGGTTTATTAGATTATCCGATTTGCCGAAAACTATACAAGTCCGCGAGTGGATTATTAGTTTATCCGATATGCCGAAACTTACAAGTCCGCGAGAGGTTTATTAGATTAACTGATATTTCGTAAATATTACAAGTCCGCGAGAAGGTTATTAGTTTATCCGATTTGCCGAAAACTATACAAGTCCGCGAGTGGGTTATTAGTTTATCCGATTTGCCGAAAACTATACAAGTCCGCGAGAGGGTTATTAGTTTATCCAACATGCCGAAAACTATACAAGTCCGAGCGAGGTTTATTAGATTATCCGATTTGCCGAAAACTATACAAGTCCGCGAGTGGATTATTAGTTTATCCGATATGCCGAAACTTACAAGTCCGCGAGAGGTTTATTAGATTAACTGATATTTCGTAAATATTACAAGTCCGCGAGAAGGTTATTAGTTTATCCGATATGCCCAAAACTATACAAGTCCGCGCGAGGTATATTGGATTATCCGACATTTCGTAAATATTACAAGTCGGCGAGAGGTTTATTAAATTATTCGTTTAGCCGAAAATTATACAAGACCGCGAGAAGGTTATTAGTTTATCTAATATGCCGAAACTTACAAGACCGCGCGAGGTTTATTGGACTATCCGATTTGCCGAAAACTATACAAGTCCGCGAGAGGGTTAATAGTTTATCTAATATGCCGAAACTTACAAGTCCGCGCGAGGTTTATTAATTAAGCTGTTTAGCCGAAAATTATACAAGTCCGCGAGAGGTTTATTAAATTATCCGATTAGCCGAAAATTGTACAAGACCGCGAGAAGGTTATTAGTTTATCCAACATGCCGAAACTTATACGAGTCCGCGAGAAGGTTATTAGTTTATCCGATATGCCGAAAACTATGCAAGTCCGCGAGAGGGTTATTAAATTATCTAATATGCCGAAACTTACAAGTCTGCGAGAGGTTTATTAATTAAGCTGTTTAGCCGAAAATTATACAAGTCCGCGAGAGGTTTATTAAATTATCCGATTAGCCGAAAATTGTACAAGACCGCGAGAAGGTTATTAGTTTATCCGATATGCTGAAAACTATGCAAGTCCGCGAGAGGGTTATTAAATTATCTAATATGCCGAAACTTACAAGTCTCCGAGAGGTTTATTAATTAAGCTGTTTAGCCGAAAATTATACAATTCCGCGAGAGGTTTATTAAATTATCCGATTAGCCGAAACTTACAAGTCCGCGCGAGGTTTATTAGATTATCCGATATTTCGTAATTATTACAAGTCCGCGAGAAGGTTATTAGTTTATCCGATATGCCGAAACTTACAAGTCCGCGCGAGGTTAATTAGATTATCCGATATTTCGTAAATATTACAAGTCCGCGAGAAAGTTATTAGTTTATCTAATATGCCGAAACTTACAAGTCCGCGCGAGGTTTATTAGATTATCCGATATTTCGTAAATATTACCAGTCCGCGAGATGATTATTAGTTTATCCGATATGCCGAAAATTATACAAGTCCGCGAGAAGGTTATTAGTTTATCCGATTTGTCGAAAACTATACAAGTCCGCGAGAGGGTTATTAGTTTATCTAATATGCTGAAACTTACAAGTCCGCGCGAGGTTTATTAGATTATCCGATATTTCATAAATATTACAAGTCCGCGCGAGGTTTATTAGATTATCCGATTTGCCGAAAACTATACAAGTCCGCGAGTGGGTTATTAGTTTATCCGATTTGCCGAAAACTATACAAGTCCGCGAGAGGGTTATTAGTTTATCCAACATGCCGAAAACTATACAAGTCCGCGCGAGGTTTATTAGATTATCCGATTTGCCGAAAACTATACAAGTCCGAGAGAGGGTGATTAGTTTATCCAATATGCCGAAACTTATACAAGTCCGCGAGTGGATTATTAGTTTATCCGATATGCCGAAACTTACAAGTCCGCGAGAGGTTTATTAGATTAACTGATATTTCGTAAATATTACAAGTCCGCGAGAAGGTTATTAGTTTATCCGATATGCCCAAAACTATACAAGTCCGCGCGAGGTATATTGGATTATCCGACATTTCGTAAATATTACAAGTCGGCGAGAGGTTTATTAAATTATTCGTTTAGCCGAAAATTATACAAGACCGCGAGAAGGTTATTAGTTTATCTAATATGCCGAAACTTACAAGACCGCGCGAGGTTTATTGGACTATCCGATTTGCCGAAAACTATACAAGTCCGCGAGAGGGTTATTAGTTTATCTAATATGCCGAAACTTACAAGTCCGCGCGAGGTTTATTAGATTATCCGATATTTCGTAAATATTACAAGTCCGCGAGAAGGTTATTAGTTTATCCGATATGCCGAAAACTATACAAGTCCGCGCGAGGTTTATTAGATTATCCGATTTGCCGAAAACTATACAAGTCCGCGAGAGGGATATTAGTTTATCTAATATGCCGAAAACTATACAAGTCCGCGAGAGGGATATTAGTTTATCTAATATGCCGAAACTTACAAGTCCGCGCGAGGTTTATTAGATTATCCGATATTTCGTAAATATTACAAGTCCGCGAGATGATTATTAGTTTATCCGATATGCCGAAACTTACAAGTCCGCGCGAGGTTTATTAGATTATCCGATATTTCGTAATTATTACAAGTCCGCGAGAAGGTTATTAGTTTATCCGATATGCCGAAACTTACAAGTCCGCGCGAGGTTAATTAGATTATCCGATATTTCGTAAATATTACAAGTCCGCGAGAAAGTTATTAGTTTATCTAATATGCCGAAACTTACAAGTCCGCGCGAGGTTTATTAGATTATCCGATATTTCGTAAATATTACCAGTCCGCGAGATGATTATTAGTTTATCCGATATGCCGAAAATTATACAAGTCCGCGAGAAGGTTATTAGTTTATCCGATTTGTCGAAAACTATACAAGTCCGCGAGAGGGTTATTAGTTTATCTAATATGCTGAAACTTACAAGTCCGCGCGAGGTTTATTAGATTATCCGATATTTCATAAATATTACAAGTCCGCGCGAGGTTTATTAGATTATCCGATTTGCCGAAAACTATACAAGTCCGCGAGTGGGTTATTAGTTTATCCGATTTGCCGAAAACTATACAAGTCCGCGAGAGGGTTATTAGTTTATCCAACATGCCGAAAACTATACAAGTCCGCGCGAGGTTTATTAGATTATCCGATTTGCCGAAAACTATACAAGTCCGAGAGAGGGTGATTAGTTTATCCAATATGCCGAAACTTATACAAGTCCGCGAGTGGATTATTAGTTTATCCGATATGCCGAAACTTACAAGTCCGCGAGAGGTTTATTAGATTAACTGATATTTCGTAAATATTACAAGTCCGCGAGAAGGTTATTAGTTTATCCGATATGCCCAAAACTATACAAGTCCGCGCGAGGTATATTGGATTATCCGACATTTCGTAAATATTACAAGTCGGCGAGAGGTTTATTAAATTATTCGTTTAGCCGAAAATTATACAAGACCGCGAGAAGGTTATTAGTTTATCTAATATGCCGAAACTTACAAGACCGCGCGAGGTTTATTGGACTATCCGATTTGCCGAAAACTATACAAGTCCGCGAGAGGGTTATTAGTTTATCTAATATGCCGAAACTTACAAGTCCGCGCGAGGTTTATTAGATTATCCGATATTTCGTAAATATTACAAGTCCGCGAGAAGGTTATTAGTTTATCCGATATGCCGAAAACTATACAAGTCCGCGCGAGGTTTATTAGATTATCCGATTTGCCGAAAACTATACAAGTCCGCGAGAGGGATATTAGTTTATCTAATATGCCGAAAACTATACAAGTCCGCGAGAGGGATATTAGTTTATCTAATATGCCGAAACTTACAAGTCCGCGCGAGGTTTATTAGATTATCCGATATTTCGTAAATATTACAAGTCCGCGAGATGATTATTAGTTTATCCGATATGCCGAAACTTACAAGTCCGCGCGAGGTTTATTAGATTATCCGATATTTCATAAATATTACAAGTCCGCGAGAAGGTTATTAGTTTATACGATTTGCCGAAAACTATACAAGTCCGCGCGAGGTTTATTAGATTATCCGATATTTCGTAAATATTACAAGTCCGCGAGAAGGTTATTAGTTTATCCGATATGCCGAAAACTATACAAGTCCGCGAGAGGTTTATTAAATTATCCGATTAGCCGAAAATTGTACAAGACCGCGAGAAGGTTATTAGTTTATCCGATATGCTGAAAACTATGCAAGTCCGCGAGAGGGTTATTAAATTATCTAATATGCCGAAACTTACAAGTCTCCGAGAGGTTTATTAATTAAGCTGTTTAGCCGAAAATTATACAATTCCGCGAGAGGTTTATTAAATTATCCGATTAGCCGAAAATTGTACAAGACCGCGAGAAGGTTATTAGTTTATCCGATATGCTGAAAATTACAAAAAACCGCGAGAGGGTTATTAGTTTATCCGATATGCCGAAACTTACAAGTCCGCGCGAGGTTTATTAGATTATCCGATATTTCGTAATTATTGCAAGTCCGCGAGAAGGTTATTAGTTTATCCGATATGCCGAAACTTACAAGTCCGCGCGAGGTTAATTAGATTATCCGATATTTCGTAAATATTACAAGTCCGCGAGAGGGTTATTAGTTTATCTAATATGCCGAAACTTACAAGTCCGCGCGAGGTTTATTAGATTATCCGATATTTCATAAATATTACAAGTCCGCGCGAGGTTTATTAGATTATCCGATTTGCCGAAAACTATACAAGTCCGCGAGTGGATTATTAGTTTATCCGATATGCCGAAACTTACAAGTCCGCGAGAGGTTTATTAGATTAACTGATATTTCGTAAATATTACAAGTCCGCGAGAAGGTTATTAGTTTATCCGATATGCCCAAAACTATACAAGTCCGCGCGAGGTATATTGGATTATCCGACATTTCGTAAATATTACAAGTCGGCGAGAGGTTTATTAAATTATTCGTTTAGCCGAAAATTATACAAGACCGCGAGAAGGTTATTAGTTTATCTAATATGCCGAAACTTACAAGACCGCGCGAGGTTTATTGGACTATCCGATTTGCCGAAAACTATACAAGTCCGCGAGAGGGTTAATAGTTTATCTAATATGCCGAAACTTACAAGTCCGCGCGAGGTTTATTAATTAAGCTGTTTAGCCGAAAATTATACAAGTCCGCGAGAGGTTTATTAAATTATCCGATTAGCCGAAAATTGTACAAGACCGCGAGAAGGTTATTAGTTTATCCAACATGCCGAAACTTATACGAGTCCGCGAGAAGGTTATTAGTTTATCCGATATGCCGAAAACTATGCAAGTCCGCGAGAGGGTTATTAAATTATCTAATATGCCGAAACTTACAAGTCTGCGAGAGGTTTATTAATTAAGCTGTTTAGCCGAAAATTATACAAGTCCGCGAGAGGTTTATTAAATTATCCGATTAGCCGAAAATTGTACAAGACCGCGAGAAGGTTATTAGTTTATCCGATATGCTGAAAACTATGCAAGTCCGCGAGAGGGTTATTAAATTATCTAATATGCCGAAACTTACAAGTCTCCGAGAGGTTTATTAATTAAGCTGTTTAGCCGAAAATTATACAATTCCGCGAGAGGTTTATTAGTTTATCCGATATGCCGAAAATTATACAAGTCCGCGAGAAGGTTATTAGTTTATCCGATTTGTCGAAAACTATACAAGTCCGCGAGAGGGTTATTAGTTTATCTAATATGCTGAAACTTACAAGTCCGCGCGAGGTTTATTAGATTATCCGATATTTCATAAATATTACAAGTCCGCGCGAGGTTTATTAGATTATCCGATTTGCCGAAAACTATACAAGTCCGCGAGTGGGTTATTAGTTTATCCGATTTGCCGAAAACTATACAAGTCCGCGAGAGGGTTATTAGTTTATCCAACATGCCGAAAACTATACAAGTCCGCGCGAGGTTTATTAGATTATCCGATTTGCCGAAAACTATACAAGTCCGAGAGAGGGTGATTAGTTTATCCAATATGCCGAAACTTATACAAGTCCGCGAGTGGATTATTAGTTTATCCGATATGCCGAAACTTACAAGTCCGCGAGAGGTTTATTAGATTAACTGATATTTCGTAAATATTACAAGTCCGCGAGAAGGTTATTAGTTTATCCGATATGCCCAAAACTATACAAGTCCGCGCGAGGTATATTGGATTATCCGACATTTCGTAAATATTACAAGTCGGCGAGAGGTTTATTAAATTATTCGTTTAGCCGAAAATTATACAAGACCGCGAGAAGGTTATTAGTTTATCTAATATGCCGAAACTTACAAGACCGCGCGAGGTTTATTGGACTATCCGATTTGCCGAAAACTATACAAGTCCGCGAGAGGGTTATTAGTTTATCTAATATGCCGAAACTTACAAGTCCGCGCGAGGTTTATTAGATTATCCGATATTTCGTAAATATTACAAGTCCGCGAGAAGGTTATTAGTTTATCCGATATGCCGAAAACTATACAAGTCCGCGCGAGGTTTATTAGATTATCCGATTTGCCGAAAACTATACAAGTCCGCGAGAGGGATATTAGTTTATCTAATATGCCGAAAACTATACAAGTCCGCGAGAGGGATATTAGTTTATCTAATATGCCGAAACTTACAAGTCCGCGCGAGGTTTATTAGATTATCCGATATTTCGTAAATATTACAAGTCCGCGAGATGATTATTAGTTTATCCGATATGCCGAAACTTACAAGTCCGCGCGAGGTTTATTAGATTATCCGATATTTCATAAATATTACAAGTCCGCGAGAAGGTTATTAGTTTATACGATTTGCCGAAAACTATACAAGTCCGCGCGAGGTTTATTAGATTATCCGATATTTCGTAAATATTACAAGTCCGCGAGAAGGTTATTAGTTTATCCGATATGCCGAAAACTATACAAGTCCGCGCGAGGTTTATTAGATTATCCGATTTGCCGAAAATTATACAAGTCCGCGAGAAGGTTATTAGTTTATCCGATTTGCCGAAAACTATACAAGTCCGCGAGAGGGTTATTAGTTTATCTAATATGCCGAAACTTACAAGTCCGCGCGAGGTTTATTAGATTATCCGATATTTCGTAAATATTACAAGACCGCGAGAGGGTTATTAGTTTATCTAATATGCCGAAAACTATACAAGTCCGCGCGAGGTTTATTAGATTATCCGATATTTCGTAAATATTACAAGTCCGCGAGAAGGTTATTAGTTTATCCGATATGCCGAAAACTATACAAGTCCGCGAGAGGTTTATTAAATTATCCGATTAGCCGAAAATTGTACAAGACCGCGAGAAGGTTATTAGTTTATCCGATATGCTGAAAACTATGCAAGTCCGCGAGAGGGTTATTAAATTATCTAATATGCCGAAACTTACAAGTCTCCGAGAGGTTTATTAATTAAGCTGTTTAGCCGAAAATTATACAATTCCGCGAGAGGTTTATTAAATTATCCGATTAGCCGAAAATTGTACAAGACCGCGAGAAGGTTATTAGTTTATCCGATATGCTGAAAATTACAAAAAACCGCGAGAGGGTTATTAGTTTATCCGATATGCCGAAACTTACAAGTCCGCGCGAGGTTTATTAGATTATCCGATATTTCGTAATTATTGCAAGTCCGCGAGAAGGTTATTAGTTTATCCGATATGCCGAAACTTACAAGTCCGCGCGAGGTTAATTAGATTATCCGATATTTCGTAAATATTACAAGTCCGCGAGATGATTATTAGTTTATCCGATATGCCGAAAATTATACAAGTCCGCGAGAAGGTTATTAGTTTATCCGATTTGTCGAAAACTATACAAGTCCGCGAGAGGGTTATTAGTTTATCTAATATGCCGAAACTTACAAGTCCGCGCGAGGTTTATTAGATTATCCGATATTTCATAAATATTACAAGTCCGCGCGAGGTTTATTAGATTATCCGATTTGCCGAAAACTATACAAGTCCGCGAGTGGGTTATTAGTTTATCCGATTTGCCGAAAACTATACAAGTCCGCGAGAGGGTTATTAGTTTATCCAACATGCCGAAAACTATACAAGTCCGCGCGAGGTTTATTAGATTATCCGATTTGCCGAAAACTATACAAGTCCGAGAGAGGGTGATTAGTTTATCCAATATGCCGAAACTTATACAAGTCCGCGAGTGGATTATTAGTTTATCCGATATGCCGAAACTTACAAGTCCGCGAGAGGTTTATTAGATTAACTGATATTTCGTAAATATTACAAGTCCGCGAGAAGGTTATTAGTTTATCCGATATGCCCAAAACTATACAAGTCCGCGCGAGGTATATTGGATTATCCGACATTTCGTAAATATTACAAGTCGGCGAGAGGTTTATTAAATTATTCGTTTAGCCGAAAATTATACAAGACCGCGAGAAGGTTATTAGTTTATCTAATATGCCGAAACTTACAAGACCGCGCGAGGTTTATTGGACTATCCGATTTGCCGAAAACTATACAAGTCCGCGAGAGGGTTATTAGTTTATCTAATATGCCGAAACTTACAAGTCCGCGCGAGGTTTATTAGATTATCCGATATTTCGTAAATATTACAAGTCCGCGAGAAGGTTATTAGTTTATCCGATATGCCGAAAACTATACAAGTCCGCGCGAGGTTTATTAGATTATCCGATTTGCCGAAAACTATACAAGTCCGCGAGAGGGATATTAGTTTATCTAATATGCCGAAACTTACAAGTCCGCGCGAGGTTTATTAGATTATCCGATATTTCGTAAATATTACAAGTCCGCGAGAAGGTTATTAGTTTATCCGATTTGCCGAAAACTATACAAATCCGCGAGAGGTATATTGGATTATCCGACATTTCGTAAATATTACAAGTCGGCGAGAGGTTTATTAAATTATTCGTTTAGCCGAAAATTATACAAGACCGCGAGAAGGTTATTAGTTTATCCGATTTGCCGAAAACAATACAAGTCCGCGAGCGGGTTATGAGTTTATCTAATATGCCGAAAACTATACAAGTCCGAGAGAAGGTGATTAGTTTATCCAATATGCCGAAACTTACAAGTCCGCGCGAGGTTTATTAGATTATCCGATATTTCTTAAATTTTACAAGTCCGCGAGAAGGTTATTAGTTTATCCGATATGCCGAAAACTATACAAGTCCGCGCGAGGTTTATTAGATTATCCGATTTGCCGAAAACTATACAAGTCCGCGTGAAGGTTATTAGTTTATCCGATATGCCGAAAACTATACAAGTCCGCGAGAGGGTTATTAGTTTATCCAACATGCCGAAAATTATACAAGTCCGCGAGAAGGTTATTAGTTTATCCGATTTGCCGAAAACTATACAAGTCCGCGAGAGGGTTATTAGTTTATCTAATATGCCGAAACTTACAAGTCCGCGCGAGGTTTATTAGATTATCCGATATTTCGTAAATATTACAAGACCGCGAGAGGGTTATTAGTTTATCTAATATGCCGAAAACTATACAAGTCCGCGAGAGGGTTATTAGTTTATACAACATGCCGAAAATTATACAAGTCCGCGAGAAGGTTATTAGTTTATCCGATATGCCGAAAACTATGCAAGTCCGCGAGAGGGTTATTAAATTATTTAATATGCCGAAACTTACAAGTCTGCGAGAGGTTTATTAATTAAGCTGTTTAGCCGAAAATTATACAAGTCCGCGAGAGGTTTATTAAATTATCCGATTAGCCGAAAATTGTACAAGACCGCGAGAAGGTTATTAGTTTATCCGATATGCTGAAAATTACAAAAAACCGCGAGAGGGTTATTAGTTTATCCGATATTTCGTAATTATAACAAGTCCGCGAGAAGGTTATTAGTTTATCCGATATGCCGAAACTTACAAGTCCGCGCGAGGTTAATTAGATTATCCGATATTTCGTAAATATTACAAGTCCGCGAGAAAGTTATTAGTTTATCTAATATGCCGAAACTTACAAGTCCGCGCGAGGTTTATTAGATTATCCGATATTTCGTAAATATTACCAGTCCGCGAGATGATTATTAGTTTATCCGATATGCCGAAAATTATACAAGTCCGCGAGAAGGTTATTAGTTTATCCGATTTGTCGAAAACTATACAAGTCCGCGAGAGGGTTATTAGTTTATCTAATATGCCGAAACTTACAAGTCCGCGCGAGGTTTATTAGATTATCCGATATTTCATAAATATTACAAGTCCGCGAGAAGGTTATTAGTTTATACGATTTGCCGAAAACTATACAAGTCCGCGAGTGGGTTATTAGTTTATCCGATTTGCCGAAAATTGTACAAGACCGCGAGAGGGTTATTAGTTTATCCAACATGCCGAAAACTATACAAGTCCGCGCGAGGTTTATTAGATTATCCGATTTGCCGAAAACTATACAAGTCCGCGAGTGGATTATTAGTTTATCCGATATGCCGAAACTTACAAGTCCGCGAGAGGTTTATTAGATTAACTGATATTTCGTAAATATTACAAGTCCGCGAGAAGGTTATTAGTTTATCCGATATGCCCAAAACTATACAAGTCCGCGCGAGGTATATTGGATTATCCGACATTTTGTAAATATTACAAGTCGGCGAGAGGTTTATTAAATTATTCGTTTAGCCGAAAATTATACAAGACCGCGAGAAGGTTATTAGTTTATCCAACATGCCGAAACTTATACAAGTCCGCGAGAAGGTTATTAGTTTATCCGATTTGCCGAAAACTATACAAGTCCGCGAGAGGGTTAATAGTTCATCTAATATGCCGAAACTTACAAGTCCGCGCGAGGTTTATTAATTAAGCTGTTTAGCCGAAAATTATACAAGTCCGCGAGAGGTTTATTAAATTATCCGATTAGCCGAAAATTGTACAAGACCGCGAGAAGGTTATTAGTTTATCCAACATGCCGAAACTTATACGAGTCCGCGAGAAGGTTATTAGTTTATCCGATATGCCGAAAACTATGCAAGTCCGCGTGAGGGTTATTAAATTATCTAATATGCCGAAACTTACAAGTCTGCGAGAGGTTTATTAATTAAGCTGTTTAGCCGAAAATTATACAAGTCCGCGAGAGGTTTATTAAATTATCCGATTAGCCGAAAATTGTACAAGACCGCGAGAAGGTTATTAGTTTATCCGATATGCTGAAAACTATGCAAGTCCGCGAGAGGGTTATTAATTTATCTAATATGCCGAAACTTACAAGTCTCCGAGAGGTTTATTAATTAAGCTGTTTAGCCGAAAATTATACAATTCCGCGAGAGGTTTATTAAATTATCCGATTAGCCGAAAATTGTACAAGACCGCGAGAAGGTTATTAGTTTATCCGATATGCTGAAAATTACAAAAAACCGCGAGAGGGTTATTAGTTTATCCGATATTTCGTAATTATAACAAGTCCGCGAGAAGGTTATTAGTTTATCCGATATGCCGAAACTTACAAGTCCGCGCGAGGTTAATTAGATTATCCGATATTTCGTAAATATTACAAGTCCGCGAGAAAGTTATTAGTTTATCTAATATGCCGAAACTTACAAGTCCGCGCGAGGTTTATTAGATTATCCGATATTTCGTAAATATTACCAGTCCGCGAGAAGGTTATTAGTTTATCCGATATGCCGAAAACTATGCAAGTCCGCGAGAGGGTTATTAAATTATCTAATATGCCGAAACTTACAAGTCTGCGAGAGGTTTATTAATTAAGCTGTTTAGCCGAAAATTATACAAGTCCGCGAGAGGTTTATTAAATTATCCGATTAGCCGAAAATTGTACAAGACCGCGAGAAGGTTATTAGTTTATCCGATATGCTGAAAACTATGCAAGTCCGCGAGAGGGTTATTAAATTATCTAATATGCCGAAACTTACAAGTCTCCGAGAGGTTTATTAATTAAGCTGTTTAGCCGAAAATTATACAATTCCGCGAGAGGTTTATTAAATTATCCGATTAGCCGAAACTTACAAGTCCGCGCGAGGTTTATTAGATTATCCGATATTTCGTAAATATTACAAGTCCGCGAGAAAGTTATTAGTTTATCTAATATGCCGAAACTTACAAGTCCGCGCGAGGTTTATTAGATTATCCGATATTTCGTAAATATTACCAGTCCGCGAGATGATTATTAGTTTATCCGATATGCCGAAAATTATACAAGTCCGCGAGAAGGTTATTAGTTTATCCGATTTGTCGAAAACTATACAAGTCCGCGAGAGGGTTATTAGTTTATCTAATATGCTGAAACTTACAAGTCCGCGCGAGGTTTATTAGATTATCCGATATTTCATAAATATTACAAGTCCGCGCGAGGTTTATTAGATTATCCGATTTGCCGAAAACTATACAAGTCCGCGAGTGGGTTATTAGTTTATCCGATTTGCCGAAAACTATACAAGTCCGCGAGAGGGTTATTAGTTTATCCAACATGCCGAAAACTATACAAGTCCGCGCGAGGTTTATTAGATTATCCGATTTGCCGAAAACTATACAAGTCCGAGAGAGGGTGATTAGTTTATCCAATATGCCGAAACTTATACAAGTCCGCGAGTGGATTATTAGTTTATCCGATATGCCGAAACTTACAAGTCCGCGAGAGGTTTATTAGATTAACTGATATTTCGTAAATATTACAAGTCCGCGAGAAGGTTATTAGTTTATCCGATATGCCCAAAACTATACAAGTCCGCGCGAGGTATATTGGATTATCCGACATTTCGTAAATATTACAAGTCGGCGAGAGGTTTATTAAATTATTCGTTTAGCCGAAAATTATACAAGACCGCGAGAAGGTTATTAGTTTATCTAATATGCCGAAACTTACAAGACCGCGCGAGGTTTATTGGACTATCCGATTTGCCGAAAACTATACAAGTCCGCGAGAGGGTTATTAGTTTATCTAATATGCCGAAACTTACAAGTCCGCGCGAGGTTTATTAGATTATCCGATATTTCGTAAATATTACAAGTCCGCGAGAAGGTTATTAGTTTATCCGATATGCCGAAAACTATACAAGTCCGCGCGAGGTTTATTAGATTATCCGATTTGCCGAAAACTATACAAGTCCGCGAGAGGGATATTAGTTTATCTAATATGCCGAAAACTATACAAGTCCGCGAGAGGGATATTAGTTTATCTAATATGCCGAAACTTACAAGTCCGCGCGAGGTTTATTAGATTATCCGATATTTCGTAAATATTACAAGTCCGCGAGATGATTATTAGTTTATCCGATATGCCGAAACTTACAAGTCCGCGCGAGGTTTATTAGATTATCCGATATTTCATAAATATTACAAGTCCGCGAGAAGGTTATTAGTTTATACGATTTGCCGAAAACTATACAAGTCCGCGCGAGGTTTATTAGATTATCCGATATTTCGTAAATATTACAAGTCCGCGAGAAGGTTATTAGTTTATCCGATATGCCGAAAACTATACAAGTCCGCGAGAGGTTTATTAAATTATCCGATTAGCCGAAAATTGTACAAGACCGCGAGAAGGTTATTAGTTTATCCGATATGCTGAAAACTATGCAAGTCCGCGAGAGGGTTATTAAATTATCTAATATGCCGAAACTTACAAGTCTCCGAGAGGTTTATTAATTAAGCTGTTTAGCCGAAAATTATACAATTCCGCGAGAGGTTTATTAAATTATCCGATTAGCCGAAAATTGTACAAGACCGCGAGAAGGTTATTAGTTTATCCGATATGCTGAAAATTACAAAAAACCGCGAGAGGGTTATTAGTTTATCCGATATGCCGAAACTTACAAGTCCGCGCGAGGTTTATTAGATTATCCGATATTTCGTAATTATTGCAAGTCCGCGAGAAGGTTATTAGTTTATCCGATATGCCGAAACTTACAAGTCCGCGCGAGGTTAATTAGATTATCCGATATTTCGTAAATATTACCAGTCCGCGAGATGATTATTAGTTTATCCGATATGCCGAAAATTATACAAGTCCGCGAGAAGGTTATTAGTTTATCCGATTTGTCGAAAACTATACAAGTCCGCGAGAGGGTTATTAGTTTATCTAATATGCCGAAACTTACAAGTCCGCGCGAGGTTTATTAGATTATCCGATATTTCATAAATATTACAAGTCCGCGCGAGGTTTATTAGATTATCCGATTTGCCGAAAACTATACAAGTCCGCGAGTGGGTTATTAGTTTATCCGATTTGCCGAAAACTATACAAGTCCGCGAGAGGGTTATTAGTTTATCCAACATGCCGAAAACTATACAAGTCCGCGCGAGGTTTATTAGATTATCCGATTTGCCGAAAACTATACAAGTCCGAGAGAGGGTGATTAGTTTATCCAATATGCCGAAACTTATACAAGTCCGCGAGTGGATTATTAGTTTATCCGATATGCCGAAACTTACAAGTCCGCGAGAGGTTTATTAGATTAACTGATATTTCGTAAATATTACAAGTCCGCGAGAAGGTTATTAGTTTATCCGATATGCCCAAAACTATACAAGTCCGCGCGAGGTATATTGGATTATCCGACATTTCGTAAATATTACAAGTCGGCGAGAGGTTTATTAAATTATTCGTTTAGCCGAAAATTATACAAGACCGCGAGAAGGTTATTAGTTTATCTAATATGCCGAAACTTACAAGACCGCGCGAGGTTTATTGGACTATCCGATTTGCCGAAAACTATACAAGTCCGCGAGAGGGTTATTAGTTTATCTAATATGCCGAAACTTACAAGTCCGCGCGAGGTTTATTAGATTATCCGATATTTCGTAAATATTACAAGTCCGCGAGAAGGTTATTAGTTTATCCGATATGCCGAAAACTATACAAGTCCGCGCGAGGTTTATTAGATTATCCGATTTGCCGAAAACTATACAAGTCCGCGAGAGGGATATTAGTTTATCTAATATGCCGAAACTTACAAGTCCGCGCGAGGTTTATTAGATTATCCGATATTTCGTAAATATTACAAGTCCGCGAGAAGGTTATTAGTTTATCCGATTTGCCGAAAACTATACAAATCCGCGAGAGGTATATTGGATTATCCGACATTTCGTAAATATTACAAGTCGGCGAGAGGTTTATTAAATTATTCGTTTAGCCGAAAATTATACAAGACCGCGAGAAGGTTATTAGTTTATCCGATTTGCCGAAAACAATACAAGTCCGCGAGCGGGTTATGAGTTTATCTAATATGCCGAAAACTATACAAGTCCGAGAGAAGGTGATTAGTTTATCCAATATGCCGAAACTTACAAGTCCGCGCGAGGTTTATTAGATTATCCGATATTTCTTAAATTTTACAAGTCCGCGAGAAGGTTATTAGTTTATCCGATATGCCGAAAACTATACAAGTCCGCGCGAGGTTTATTAGATTATCCGATTTGCCGAAAACTATACAAGTCCGCGTGAAGGTTATTAGTTTATCCGATATGCCGAAAACTATACAAGTCCGCGAGAGGGTTATTAGTTTATCCAACATGCCGAAAATTATACAAGTCCGCGAGAAGGTTATTAGTTTATCCGATTTGCCGAAAACTATACAAGTCCGCGAGAGGGTTATTAGTTTATCTAATATGCCGAAACTTACAAGTCCGCGCGAGGTTTATTAGATTATCCGATATTTCGTAAATATTACAAGACCGCGAGAGGGTTATTAGTTTATCTAATATGCCGAAAACTATACAAGTCCGCGAGAGGGTTATTAGTTTATACAACATGCCGAAAATTATACAAGTCCGCGAGAAGGTTATTAGTTTATCCGATATGCCGAAAACTATGCAAGTCCGCGAGAGGGTTATTAAATTATTTAATATGCCGAAACTTACAAGTCTGCGAGAGGTTTATTAATTAAGCTGTTTAGCCGAAAATTATACAAGTCCGCGAGAGGTTTATTAAATTATCCGATTAGCCGAAAATTGTACAAGACCGCGAGAAGGTTATTAGTTTATCCGATATGCTGAAAATTACAAAAAACCGCGAGAGGGTTATTAGTTTATCCGATATTTCGTAATTATAACAAGTCCGCGAGAAGGTTATTAGTTTATCCGATATGCCGAAACTTACAAGTCCGCGCGAGGTTAATTAGATTATCCGATATTTCGTAAATATTACAAGTCCGCGAGAAAGTTATTAGTTTATCTAATATGCCGAAACTTACAAGTCCGCGCGAGGTTTATTAGATTATCCGATATTTCGTAAATATTACCAGTCCGCGAGATGATTATTAGTTTATCCGATATGCCGAAAATTATACAAGTCCGCGAGAAGGTTATTAGTTTATCCGATTTGTCGAAAACTATACAAGTCCGCGAGAGGGTTATTAGTTTATCTAATATGCCGAAACTTACAAGTCCGCGCGAGGTTTATTAGATTATCCGATATTTCATAAATATTACAAGTCCGCGAGAAGGTTATTAGTTTATACGATTTGCCGAAAACTATACAAGTCCGCGAGTGGGTTATTAGTTTATCCGATTTGCCGAAAATTGTACAAGACCGCGAGAGGGTTATTAGTTTATCCAACATGCCGAAAACTATACAAGTCCGCGCGAGGTTTATTAGATTATCCGATTTGCCGAAAACTATACAAGTCCGCGAGTGGATTATTAGTTTATCCGATATGCCGAAACTTACAAGTCCGCGAGAGGTTTATTAGATTAACTGATATTTCGTAAATATTACAAGTCCGCGAGAAGGTTATTAGTTTATCCGATATGCTGAAAATTACAAAAAACCGCGAGAGGGTTATTAGTTTATCCAACATGCCGAAAACTATACAAGTCCGCGCGAGGTTTATTAGATTATCCGATTTGCCGAAAACTATACAAGTCCGAGAGAGGGTGATTAGTTTATCCAATATGCCGAAACTTATACAAGTCCGCGAGTGGATTATTAGTTTATCCGATATGCCGAAACTTACAAGTCCGCGAGAGGTTTATTAGATTAACTGATATTTCGTAAATATTACAAGTCCGCGAGAAGGTTATTAGTTTATCCGATATGCCCAAAACTATACAAGTCCGCGCGAGGTATATTGGATTATCCGACATTTTGTAAATATTACAAGTCGGCGAGAGGTTTATTAAATTATTCGTTTAGCCGAAAATTATACAAGACCGCGAGAAGGTTATTAGTTTATCCAACATGCCGAAACTTATACAAGTCCGCGAGAAGGTTATTAGTTTATCCGATTTGCCGAAAACTATACAAGTCCGCGAGAGGGTTAATAGTTTATCTAATATGCCGAAACTTACAAGTCCGCGCGAGGTTTATTAATTAAGCTGTTTAGCCGAAAATTATACAAGTCCGCGAGAGGTTTATTAAATTATCCGATTAGCCGAAAATTGTACAAGACCGCGAGAAGGTTATTAGTTTATCCAACATGCCGAAACTTATACGAGTCCGCGAGAAGGTTATTAGTTTATCCGATATGCCGAAAACTATGCAAGTCCGCGAGAGGGTTATTAAATTATCTAATATGCCGAAACTTACAAGTCTGCGAGAGGTTTATTAATTAAGCTGTTTAGCCGAAAATTATACAAGTCCGCGAGAGGTTTATTAAATTATCCGATTAGCCGAAAATTGTACAAGACCGCGAGAAGGTTATTAGTTTATCCGATATGCTGAAAACTATGCAAGTCCGCGAGAGGGTTATTAAATTATCTAATATGCCGAAACTTACAAGTCTCCGAGAGGTTTATTAATTAAGCTGTTTAGCCGAAAATTATACAATTCCGCGAGAGGTTTATTAAATTATCCGATTAGCCGAAAATTGTACAAGACCGCGAGAAGGTTATTAGTTTATCCGATATGCTGAAAATTACAAAAAACCGCGAGAGGGTTATTAGTTTATCCGATATGCCGAAACTTACAAGTCCGCGCGAGGTTTATTAGATTATCCGATATTTCGTAATTATTGCAAGTCCGCGAGAAGGTTATTAGTTTATCCGATATGCCGAAACTTACAAGTCCGCGCGAGGTTAATTAGATTATCCGATATTTCGTAAATATTACAAGTCCGCGAGAAAGTTATTAGTTTATCTAATATGCCGAAACTTACAAGTCCGCGCGAGGTTTATTAGATTATCCGATATTTCGTAAATATTACCAGTCCGCGAGATGATTATTAGTTTATCCGATATGCCGAAAATTATACAAGTCCGCGAGAAGGTTATTAGTTTATCCGATTTGTCGAAAACTATACAAGTCCGCGAGAGGGTTATTAGTTTATCTAATATGCCGAAACTTACAAGTCCGCGCGAGGTTTATTAGATTATCCGATATTTCATAAATATTACAAGTCCGCGCGAGGTTTATTAGATTATCCGATTTGCCGAAAACTATACAAGTCCGCGAGTGGGTTATTAGTTTATCCGATTTGCCGAAAACTATACAAGTCCGCGAGAGGGTTATTAGTTTATCCAACATGCCGAAAACTATACAAGTCCGCGCGAGGTTTATTAGATTATCCGATTTGCCGAAAACTATACAAGTCCGAGAGAGGGTGATTAGTTTATCCAATATGCCGAAACTTATACAAGTCCGCGAGTGGATTATTAGTTTATCCGATATGCCGAAACTTACAAGTCCGCGAGAGGTTTATTAGATTAACTGATATTTCGTAAATATTACAAGTCCGCGAGAAGGTTATTAGTTTATCCGATATGCCCAAAACTATACAAGTCCGCGCGAGGTATATTGGATTATCCGACATTTCGTAAATATTACAAGTCGGCGAGAGGTTTATTAAATTATTCGTTTAGCCGAAAATTATACAAGACCGCGAGAAGGTTATTAGTTTATCTAATATGCCGAAACTTACAAGACCGCGCGAGGTTTATTGGACTATCCGATTTGCCGAAAACTATACAAGTCCGCGAGAGGGTTATTAGTTTATCTAATATGCCGAAACTTACAAGTCCGCGCGAGGTTTATTAGATTATCCGATATTTCGTAAATATTACAAGTCCGCGAGAAGGTTATTAGTTTATCCGATATGCCGAAAACTATACAAGTCCGCGCGAGGTTTATTAGATTATCCGATTTGCCGAAAACTATACAAGTCCGCGAGAGGGATATTAGTTTATCTAATATGCCGAAACTTACAAGTCCGCGCGAGGTTTATTAGATTATCCGATATTTCGTAAATATTACAAGTCCGCGAGAAGGTTATTAGTTTATCCGATTTGCCGAAAACTATACAAATCCGCGAGAGGTATATTGGATTATCCGACATTTCGTAAATATTACAAGTCGGCGAGAGGTTTATTAAATTATTCGTTTAGTCGAAAATTATACAAGACCGCGAGAAGGTTATTAGTTTATCCGATTTGCCGAAAACAATACAAGTCCGCGAGCGGGTTATGAGTTTATCTAATATGCCGAAAACTATACAAGTCCGAGAGAAGGTGATTAGTTTATCCAATATGCCGAAACTTACAAGTCCGCGCGAGGTTTATTAGATTATCCGATATTTCTTAAATTTTACAAGTCCGCGAGAAGGTTATTAGTTTATCCGATATGCCGAAAACTATACAAGTCCGCGCGAGGTTTATTAGATTATCCGATTTGCCGAAAACTATACAAGTCCGCGTGAAGGTTATTAGTTTATCCGATATGCCGAAAACTATACAAGTCCGCGAGAGGGTTATTAGTTTATCCAACATGCCGAAAATTATACAAGTCCGCGAGAAGGTTATTAGTTTATCCGATTTGCCGAAACTTATACAAGTCCGCGAGAAGGTTATTAGTTTATCCGATATACCGAAAACTATACAAGTCCGCGTGAGGTTTATTAGATTATCCGATATTTCGTAAATATTACAAGTCCGCGAGATGGTTATTAGTTTATCCGATATGCCGAAAATTATACAAGTCCGCGCGAGGTTTATTAGATTATCCGATTTGCCGAAAACTGTACAAGTCCGCGAGAAGGTTATTAGTTTATCCGATATGCCGAAAATTATACAAGTCCGCGAGAGGGTTATTAGATTATCCGATATTTCGTAAATGTTACAAGTCCGCGAGAAGGTTATTAGTTTATCCGATATGCCGAAAACTATACAAGTCCGCGCGAGGTTTATTAGATTATCCGATATTTCGTAAATATTACAAGTCCGCGAGAGGTTTATTAGATTATCCGATATTTCGTAAATATTACAAGTCCGCGAGAAGGTTATTAGTTTATCCGATATGCCGAAAACTATACAAGTCCGCGAGTGGGTTATTAGTTTATACGATTTGCCGAAAACTATACAAGTCCGCGAGAAGGTTATTAGTTTATCCGATATGCCGAAAACTATACAAGTCCGCGCGAGGTTTATTAGATTATCCGATTTGCCGAAAACTATACAAGTCCGCGAGTGGGTTATTAGTTTATCCGATTTGCCGAAAACTATACAAGTCCGCGAGAAGGTTATTAGATTATCCGATATTTCGTAAATATTACAAGTCCGCGAGAGGTTTATTAGATTATCCGATATTTCGTAAATATTACAAGTCCGCGAGAAGGTTATTACTTTATCCGATATGCCGAAAACTATACAAGTCCGCGCGAGGTTTATTAGATTATCCGATTTGCCGAAAACTATACAAGTCCGCGAGTGGGTTATTAGTTTATCCGATTTGCCGAAAACTATACAAGTCCGCGAGAAGGTTATTAGTTTATCCGATTTGCCGAAAACTATACAAGTCCGCGAGAGGGTTATTAGTTTATCTAATATGCCGAAACTTACAAGTCCGCGCGAGGTTTATTAGATTATCCGATATTTCATAAATATTACAAGTCCGCGAGAGGTTTATTAGATTATCCGATATTTCGTAAATATTACAAGTCCGCGAGAAGGTTATTAGTTTATCCGATATGCCGAAAACTATACAAGTCCGCGAGTGGGTTATTAGTTTATCCGATTTGCCGAAAACTATACAAGTCCGCGAGAGGGTTATTAGTTTATCTAATATGCCGAAACTTACAAGTCCGCGCGAGGTTTATTAGATTATCCGATATTTCATAAATATTACAAGTCCGCGAGAAGGTTACTAGTTTATCCGATATACCGAAAACTATACAAGTCCGCGCAAGGTTTATTAGATTATCCGATATTTCGTAAATATTACAAGTCCGCGAGATGGTTATTAGTTTATCCGATATGCCGAAAATTATACAAGTCCGCGAGAAAGTTATTAGTTTATCCGATTTGCCGAAAACTATACAAGTCCGCGAGAGGGTTGTTAGTTTATCTAATATGCCGAAACTTACAAGTCCGCGCGAGGTTTATTAGATTATCCGATATTTCGTAAATATTACAAGTCCGCGAGATGGTTATTAGTTTAACCGATATGCCGAAAATTATACAAGTCCGCGAGAAGGTTATTAGTTTATCCGATTTGCCGAAAACTATACAAGTCCGCGAGAGGGTTGTTAGTTTATCTAATATGCCGAAACTTACAAGTCCGCGCGAGGTTTATTAGATTATCCGATTTGCCGAAAACTATACAAGTCCGAGAGAGGGTGATTAGTTTATCCAATATGCCGAAACTTATACAAGTCCGCGAGTGGATTATTAGTTTATCCGATATGCCGAAACTTACAAGTCCGCGAGAGGTTTATTAGATTAACTGATATTTCGTAAATATTACAAGTCCGCGAGAAGGTTATTAGTTTATCCGATATGCCCAAAACTATACAAGTCCGCGCGAGGTATATTGGATTATCCGACATTTCGTAAATATTACAAGTCGGCGAGAGGTTTATTAAATTATTCGTTTAGCCGAAAATTATACAAGACCGCGAGAAGGTTATTAGTTTATCTAATATGCCGAAACTTACAAGACCGCGCGAGGTTTATTGGACTATCCGATTTGCCGAAAACTATACAAGTCCGCGAGAGGGTTATTAGTTTATCTAATATGCCGAAACTTACAAGTCCGCGCGAGGTTTATTAGATTATCCGATATTTCGTAAATATTACAAGTCCGCGAGAAGGTTATTAGTTTATCCGATATGCCGAAAACTATACAAGTCCGCGCGAGGTTTATTAGATTATCCGATTTGCCGAAAACTATACAAGTCCGCGAGAGGGATATTAGTTTATCTAATATGCCGAAACTTACAAGTCCGCGCGAGGTTTATTAGATTATCCGATATTTCGTAAATATTACAAGTCCGCGAGAAGGTTATTAATTTATCCGATTTGCCGAAAACTATACAAATCCGCGAGAGGTATATTGGATTATCCGACATTTCGTAAATATTACAAGTCGGCGAGAGGTTTATTAAATTATTCGTTTAGCCGAAAATTATACAAGACCGCGAGAAGGTTATTAGTTTATCCGATTTGCCGAAAACAATACAAGTCCGCGAGCGGGTTATGAGTTTATCTAATATGCCGAAAACTATACAAGTCCGAGAGAAGGTGATTAGTTTATCCAATATGCCGAAACTTACAAGTCCGCGCGAGGTTTATTAGATTATCCGATATTTCTTAAATTTTACAAGTCCGCGAGAAGGTTATTAGTTTATCCGATATGCCGAAAACTATACAATTCCGCGCGAGGTTTATTAGATTATCCGATTTGCCGAAAACTATACAAGTCCGCGTGAAGGTTATTAGTTTATCCGATATGCCGAAAACTATACAAGTCCGCGAGAGGGTTATTAGTTTATCCAACATGCCGAAAATTATACAAGTCCGCGAGAAGGTTATTAGTTTATCCGATTTGCCGAAACTTATACAAGTCCGCGAGAAGGTTATTAGTTTATCCGATATACCGAAAACTATACAAGTCCGCGTGAGGTTTATTAGATTATCCGATATTTCGTAAATATTACAAGTCCGCGAGATGGTTATTAGTTTATCCGATATGCCGAAAATTATACAAGTCCGCGCGAGGTTTATTAGATTATCCGATTTGCCGAAAACTGTACAAGTCCGCGAGAAGGTTATTAGTTTATCCGATATGCCGAAAATTATACAAGTCCGCGAGAGGGTTATTAGATTATCCGATATTTCGTAAATGTTACAAGTCCGCGAGAAGGTTATTAGTTTATCCGATATGCCGAAAACTATACAAGTCCGCGCGAGGTTTATTAGATTATCCGATATTTCGTAAATATTACAAGTCCGCGAGAGGTTTATTAGATTATCCGATATTTCGTAAATATTACAAGTCCGCGAGAAGGTTATTAGTTTATCCGATATGCCGAAAACTATACAAGTCCGCGAGTGGGTTATTAGTTTATACGATTTGCCGAAAACTATACAAGTCCGCGAGAAGGTTATTAGTTTATCCGATATGCCGAAAACTATACAAGTCCGCGCGAGGTTTATTAGATTATCCGATTTGCCGAAAACTATACAAGTCCGCGAGTGGGTTATTAGTTTATCCGATTTGCCGAAAACTATACAAGTCCGCGAGAAGGTTATTAGATTATCCGATATTTCGTAAATATTACAAGTCCGCGAGAGGTTTATTAGATTATCCGATATTTCGTAAATATTACAAGTCCGCGAGAAGGTTATTACTTTATCCGATATGCCGAAAACTATACAAGTCCGCGCGAGGTTTATTAGATTATCCGATTTGCCGAAAACTATACTAGTCCGCGAGTGGGTTATTAGTTTATCCGATTTGCCGAAAACTATACAAGTCCGCGAGAAGGTTATTAGTTTATCCGATTTGCCGAAAACTATACAAGTCCGCGAGAGGGTTATTAGTTTATCTAATATGCCGAAACTTACAAGTCCGCGCGAGGTTTATTAGATTATCCGATATTTCATAAATATTACAAGTCCGCGAGAGGTTTATTAGATTATCCGATATTTCGTAAATATTACAAGTCCGCGAGAAGGTTATTAGTTTATCCGATATGCCGAAAACTATACAAGTCCGCGAGTGGGTTATTAGTTTATCCGATTTGCCGAAAACTATACAAGTCCGCGAGAGGGTTATTAGTTTATCTAATATGCCGAAACTTACAAGTCCGCGCGAGGTTTATTAGATTATCCGATATTTCATAAATATTACAAGTCCGCGAGAAGGTTACTAGTTTATCCGATATACCGAAAACTATACAAGTCCGCGCAAGGTTTATTAGATTATCCGATATTTCGTAAATATTACAAGTCCGCGAGATGGTTATTAGTTTATCCGATATGCCGAAAATTATACAAGTCCGCGAGAAAGTTATTAGTTTATCCGATTTGCCGAAAACTATACAAGTCCGCGAGAGGGTTGTTAGTTTATCTAATATGCCGAAACTTACAAGTCCGCGCGAGGTTTATTAGATTATCCGATATTTCGTAAATATTACAAGTCCGCGAGATGGTTATTAGTTTATCCGATATGCCGAAAATTATACAAGTCCGCGAGAAGGTTATTAGTTTATCCGATTTGCCGAAAACTATACAAGTCCGCGAGAGGGTTGTTAGTTTATCTAATATGCCGAAACTTACAAGTCCGCGCGAGGTTTATTAGATTATCCGATATTTCGTAAATATTACAAGTCCGCGAGAAGGTTATTAGTTTATCCGATTTGCCGAAAACTATACAAGTCCGCGTGAAGGTTATTAGTTTATCCGATATGCCGAAAACTATACAAGTCCGCGAGAGGGTTATTAGTTTATCCAACATGCCGAAAATTATACAAGTCCGCGAGAAGGTTATTAGTTTATCCGATTTGCCGAAACTTATACAAGTCCGCGAGAAGGTTATTAGTTTATCCGATTTGCCGAAAACTATACAAGTCCGCGCGAGGTTTATTAGATTATCCGATATTTCGTAAATTTTACAAGTCCGCGAGAAGGTTATTAGTTTATCCGATATACCGAAAACTATACAAGTCCGCGTGAGGTTTATTAGATTATCCGATATTTCGTAAATATTACAAGTCCGCGAGATGGTTATTAGTTTATCCGATATGCCGAAAATTATACAAGTCCGCGCGAGGTTTATTAGATTATCCGATCTGCCGAAAACTGTACAAGTCGGCGAGAAGGTTATTAGTTTATCCGATATACCGAAAACTATACAAGTCCGCGTGAGGTTTATTAGATTATCCGATATTTCGTAAATATTACAAGTCCGCGAGATGGTTATTAGTTTATCCGATATGCCGAAAATTATACAAGTCCGCGCGAGGTTTATTAGATTATCCGATTTGCCGAAAACTGTACAAGTCCGCGAGAACGTTATTAGTTTATCCGATTTGCCGAAAACTATACAAGTCCTCGAGAGGGTTATTAGTTTATCCGATTTGCCGAAACTTATACAAGTCCGCGAGAAGGTTATTAGTTTATCCGATTTGCCGAAAACTATACAAGTCCGAGAGAAGATGATTAGTTTATCCAATATGCCGAAACTTACAAGTCCGCGAGAGGTTTATTAGATTATCCGATATTTCGTAAATATTACAAGTCCGCGCGAGGTTTATTAGATTATCCGATTTGCCGAAAACTATACAAGTCCGAGAGAGGGTGATTAGTTTATCCAATATGCCGAAACTTATACAAGTCCGCGAGAAGGTTATTAGTTTATCCGATATGCCCAAAACTATACAAGTCCGCGCGAGGTATATTGGATTATCCGACATTTCGTAAATATTACAAGTCGGCGAGAGGTTTATTAAATTATTCGTTTAGCCGAAAATTATACAAGACCGCGAGAAGGTTATTAGTTTATCTAATATGCCGAAACTTACAAGACCGCGCGAGGTTTATTGGACTATCCGATTTGCCGAAAACTATACAAGTCCGCGAGAGGGTTATTAGTTTATCTAATATGCCGAAACTTACAAGTCCGCGCGAGGTTTATTAGATTATCCGATATTTCGTAAATATTACAAGTCCGCGAGAAGGTTATTAGTTTATCCGATATGCCGAAAACTATACAAGTCCGCGCGAGGTTTATTAGATTATCCGATTTGCCGAAAACTATACAAGTCCGCGAGAGGGATATTAGTTTATCTAATATGCCGAAACTTACAAGTCCGCGCGAGGTTTATTAGATTATCCGATATTTCGTAAATATTACAAGTCCGCGAGAAGGTTATTAGTTTATCCGATTTGCCGAAAACTATACAAATCCGCGAGAGGTATATTGGATTATCCGACATTTCGTAAATATTACAAGTCGGCGAGAGGTTTATTAAATTATTCGTTTAGCCGAAAATTATACAAGACCGCGAGAAGGTTATTAGTTTATCCGATTTGCCGAAAACAATACAAGTCCGCGAGCGGGTTATGAGTTTATCTAATATGCCGAAAACTATACAAGTCCGAGAGAAGGTGATTAGTTTATCCAATATGCCGAAACTTACAAGTCCGCGCGAGGTTTATTAGATTATCCGATATTTCTTAAATTTTACAAGTCCGCGAGAAGGTTATTAGTTTATCCGATATGCCGAAAACTATACAAGTCCGCGCGAGGTTTATTAGATTATCCGATTTGCCGAAAACTATACAAGTCCGCGTGAAGGTTATTAGTTTATCCGATATGCCGAAAACTATACAAGTCCGCGAGAGGGTTATTAGTTTATCCAACATGCCGAAAATTATACAAGTCCGCGAGAAGGTTATTAGTTTATCCGATTTGCCGAAACTTATACAAGTCCGCGAGAAGGTTATTAGTTTATCCGATATACCGAAAACTATACAAGTCCGCGCGAGGTTTATTAGATTATCCGATATTTCGTAAATATTACAAGTCCGCGAGAAGGTTATTAGTTTATCCGATTTGCCGAAAACTATACAAATCCGCGAGAGGTATATTGGATTATCCGACATTTCGTAAATATTACAAGTCGGCGAGAGGTTTATTAAATTATTCGTTTAGCCGAAAATTATACAAGACCGCGAGAAGGTTATTAGTTTATCCGATTTGCCGAAAACAATACAAGTCCGCGAGCGGGTTATGAGTTTATCTAATATGCCGAAAACTATACAAGTCCGAGAGAAGGTGATTAGTTTATCCGATATACCGAAAACTATACAAGTCCGCGTGAGGTTTATTAGATTATCCGATATTTCGTAAATATTACAAGTCCGCGAGATGGTTATTAGTTTATCCGATATGCCGAAAATTATACAAGTCCGCGCGAGGTTTATTAGATTATCCGATTTGCCGAAAACTGTACAAGTCCGCGAGAAGGTTATTAGTTTATCCGATATGCCGAAAATTATACAAGTCCGCGAGAGGGTTATTAGATTATCCGATATTTCGTAAATGTTACAAGTCCGCGAGAAGGTTATTAGTTTATCCGATATGCCGAAAACTATACAAGTCCGCGCGAGGTTTATTAGATTATCCGATATTTCGTAAATATTACAAGTCCGCGAGAGGTTTATTAGATTATCCGATATTTCGTAAATATTACAAGTCCGCGAGAAGGTTATTAGTTTATCCGATATGCCGAAAACTATACAAGTCCGCGAGTGGGTTATTAGTTTATACGATTTGCCGAAAACTATACAAGTCCGCGAGAAGGTTATTAGTTTATCCGATATGCCGAAAACTATACAAGTCCGCGCGAGGTTTATTAGATTATCCGATTTGCCGAAAACTATACAAGTCCGCGAGTGGGTTATTAGTTTATCCGATTTGCCGAAAACTATACAAGTCCGCGAGAAGGTTATTAGATTATCCGATATTTCGTAAATATTACAAGTCCGCGAGAGGTTTATTAGATTATCCGATATTTCGTAAATATTACAAGTCCGCGAGAAGGTTATTACTTTATCCGATATGCCGAAAACTATACAAGTCCGCGCGAGGTTTATTAGATTATCCGATTTGCCGAAAACTATACAAGTCCGCGAGTGGGTTATTAGTTTATCCGATTTGCCGAAAACTATACAAGTCCGCGAGAAGGTTATTAGTTTATCCGATTTGCCGAAAACTATACAAGTCCGCGAGAGGGTTATTAGTTTATCTAATATGCCGAAACTTACAAGTCCGCGCGAGGTTTATTAGATTATCCGATATTTCATAAATATTACAAGTCCGCGAGAGGTTTATTAGATTATCCGATATTTCGTAAATATTACAAGTCCGCGAGAAGGTTATTAGTTTATCCGATATGCCGAAAACTATACAAGTCCGCGAGTGGGTTATTAGTTTATCCGATTTGCCGAAAACTATACAAGTCCGCGAGAGGGTTATTAGTTTATCTAATATGCCGAAACTTACAAGTCCGCGCGAGCTTTATTAGATTATCCGATATTTCATAAATATTACAAGTCCGCGAGAAGGTTACTAGTTTATCCGATATACCGAAAACTATACAAGTCCGCGCAAGGTTTATTAGATTATCCGATATTTCGTAAATATTACAAGTCCGCGAGATGGTTATTAGTTTATCCGATATGCCGAAAATTATACAAGTCCGCGAGAAAGTTATTAGTTTATCCGATTTGCCGAAAACTATACAAGTCCGCGAGAGGGTTGTTAGTTTATCTAATATGCCGAAACTTACAAGTCCGCGCGAGGTTTATTAGATTATCCGATATTTCGTAAATATTACAAGTCCGCGAGATGGTTATTAGTTTATCCGATATGCCGAAAATTATACAAGTCCGCGAGAAGGTTATTAGTTTATCCGATTTGCCGAAAACTATACAAGTCCGCGAGAGGGTTGTTAGTTTATCTAATATGCCGAAACTTACAAGTCCGCGCGAGGTTTATTAGATTATCCGATATTTCGTAAATATTACAAGTCCGCGAGAAGGTTATTAGTTTATCCGATTTGCCGAAAACTATACAAGTCCGCGTGAAGGTTATTAGTTTATCCGATATGCCGAAAACTATACAAGTCCGCGAGAGGGTTATTAGTTTATCCAACATGCCGAAAATTATACAAGTCCGCGAGAAGGTTATTAGTTTATCCGATTTGCCGAAACTTATACAAGTCCGCGAGAAGGTTATTAGTTTATCCGATTTGCCGAAAACTATACAAGTCCGCGCGAGGTTTATTAGATTATCCGATATTTCGTAAATTTTACAAGTCCGCGAGAAGGTTATTAGTTTATCCGATATACCGAAAACTATACAAGTCCGCGTGAGGTTTATTAGATTATCCGATATTTCGTAAATATTACAAGTCCGCGAGATGGTTATTAGTTTATCCGATATGCCGAAAATTATACAAGTCCGCGCGAGGTTTATTAGATTATCCGATCTGCCGAAAACTGTACAAGTCGGCGAGAAGGTTATTAGTTTATCCGATATACCGAAAACTATACAAGTCCGCGTGAGGTTTATTAGATTATCCGATATTTCGTAAATATTACAAGTCCGCGAGATGGTTATTAGTTTATCCGATATGCCGAAAACTATACAAGTCCTCGAGAGGGTTATTAGTTTATCCGATTTGCCGAAACTTATACAAGTCCGCGAGAAGGTTATTAGTTTATCCGATTTGCCGAAAACTATACAAGTCCGAGAGAAGATGATTAGTTTATCCAATATGCCGAAACTTACAAGTCCGCGAGAGGTTTATTAGATTATCCGATATTTCGTAAATATTACAAGTCCGCGCGAGGTTTATTAGATTATCCGATTTGCCGAAAACTATACAAGTCCGAGAGAGGGTGATTAGTTTATCCAATATGCCGAAACTTATACAAGTCCGCGAGTGGATTATTAGTTTATCCGATATGCCGAAACTTACAAGTCCGCGAGAGGTTTATTAGATTAACTGATATTTCGTAAATATTACAAGTCCGCGAGAAGGTTATTAGTTTATCCGATATGCCCAAAACTATACAAGTCCGCGCGAGGTATATTGGATTATCCGACATTTCGTAAATATTACAAGTCGGCGAGAGGTTTATTAAATTATTCGTTTAGCCGAAAATTATACAAGACCGCGAGAAGGTTATTAGTTTATCTAATATGCCGAAACTTACAAGACCGCGCGAGGTTTATTGGACTATCCGATTTGCCGAAAACTATACAAGTCCGCGAGAGGGTTATTAGTTTATCTAATATGCCGAAACTTACAAGTCCGCGCGAGGTTTATTAGATTATCCGATATTTCGTAAATATTACAAGTCCGCGAGAAGGTTATTAGTTTATCCGATATGCCGAAAACTATACAAATCCGCGAGAGGTATATTGGATTATCCGACATTTCGTAAATATTACAAGTCGGCGAGAGGTTTATTAAATTATTCGTTTAGCCGAAAATTATACAAGACCGCGAGAAGGTTATTAGTTTATCCGATTTGCCGAAAACAATACAAGTCCGCGAGCGGGTTATGAGTTTATCTAATATGCCGAAAACTATACAAGTCCGAGAGAAGGTGATTAGTTTATCCAATATGCCGAAACTTACAAGTCCGCGCGAGGTTTATTAGATTATCCGATATTTCTTAAATTTTACAAGTCCGCGAGAAGGTTATTAGTTTATCCGATATGCCGAAAACTATACAAGTCCGCGCGAGGTTTATTAGATTATCCGATTTGCCGAAAACTATACAAGTCCGCGTGAAGGTTATTAGTTTATCCGATATGCCGAAAACTATACAAGTCCGCGAGAGGGTTATTAGTTTATCCAACATGCCGAAAATTATACAAGTCCGCGAGAAGGTTATTAGTTTATCCGATTTGCCGAAACTTATACAAGTCCGCGAGAAGGTTATTAGTTTATCCGATATACCGAAAACTATACAAGTCCGCGTGAGGTTTATTAGATTATCCGATATTTCGTAAATATTACAAGTCCGCGAGATGGTTATTAGTTTATCCGATATGCCGAAAATTATACAAGTCCGCGCGAGGTTTATTAGATTATCCGATTTGCCGAAAACTGTACAAGTCCGCGAGAAGGTTATTAGTTTATCCGATATGCCGAAAATTATACAAGTCCGCGAGAGGGTTATTAGATTATCCGATATTTCGTAAATGTTACAAGTCCGCGAGAAGGTTATTAGTTTATCCGATATGCCGAAAACTATACAAGTCCGCGCGAGGTTTATTAGATTATCCGATATTTCGTAAATATTACAAGTCCGCGAGAGGTTTATTAGATTATCCGATATTTCGTAAATATTACAAGTCCGCGAGAAGGTTATTAGTTTATCCGATATGCCGAAAACTATACAAGTCCGCGAGTGGGTTATTAGTTTATCCGATTTGCCGAAAACTATACAAGTCCGCGAGAAGGTTATTAGTTTATCCGATATGCCGAAAACTATACAAGTCCGCGCGAGGTTTATTAGATTATCCGATTTGCCGAAAACTATACAAGTCCGCGAGTGGGTTATTAGTTTATCCGATTTGCCGAAAACTATACAAGTCCGCGAGAAGGTTATTAGATTATCCGATATTTCGTAAATATTACAAGTCCGCGAGAGGTTTATTAGATTATCCGATATTTCGTAAATATTACAAGTCCGCGAGAAGGTTATTACTTTATCCGATATGCCGAAAACTATACAAGTCCGCGCGAGGTTTATTAGATTATCCGATTTGCCGAAAACTGTACAAGTCCGCGAGAAGGTTATTAGTTTATCCGATATGCCGAAAATTATACAAGTCCGCGAGAGGGTTATTAGATTATCCGATATTTCGTAAATGTTACAAGTCCGCGAGAAGGTTATTAGTTTATCCGATATGCCGAAAACTATACAAGTCCGCGCGAGGTTTATTAGATTATCCGATATTTCGTAAATATTACAAGTCCGCGAGAGGTTTATTAGATTATCCGATATTTCGTAAATATTACAAGTCCGCGAGAAGGTTATTAGTTTATCCGATATGCCGAAAACTATACAAGTCCGCGAGTGGGTTATTAGTTTATCCGATTTGCCGAAAACTATACAAGTCCGCGAGAAGGTTATTAGTTTATCCGATATGCCGAAAACTATACAAGTCCGCGCGAGGTTTATTAGATTATCCGATTTGCCGAAAACTATACAAGTCCGCGAGTGGGTTATTAGTTTATCCGATTTGCCGAAAACTATACAAGTCCGCGAGAAGGTTATTAGATTATCCGATATTTCGTAAATATTACAAGTCCGCGAGAGGTTTATTAGATTATCCGATATTTCGTAAATATTACAAGTCCGCGAGAAGGTTATTACTTTATCCGATATGCCGAAAACTATACAAGTCCGCGCGAGGTTTATTAGATTATCCGATTTGCCGAAAACTATACAAGTCCGCGAGTGGGTTATTAGTTTATCCGATTTGCCGAAAACTATACAAGTCCGCGAGAAGGTTATTAGTTTATCCGATTTGCCGAAAACTATACAAGTCCGCGAGAGGGTTATTAGTTTATCTAATATGCCGAAACTTACAAGTCCGCGCGAGGTTTATTAGATTATCCGATATTTCATAAATATTACAAGTCCGCGAGAGGTTTATTAGATTATCCGATATTTCGTAAATATTACAAGTCCGCGAGAAGGTTATTAGTTTATCCGATATGCCGAAAACTATACAAGTCCACGAGTGGGTTATTAGTTTATCCGATTTGCCGAAAACTATACAAGTCCGCGAGAGGGTTGTTAGTTTATCTAATATGCCGAAACTTACAAGTCCGCGCGAGGTTTATTAGATTATCCGATATTTCGTAAATATTACAAGTCCGCGAGATGGTTATTAGTTTATCCGATATGCCGAAAATTATACAAGTCCGCGAGAAGGTTATTAGTTTATCCGATTTGCCGAAAACTATACAAGTCCGCGAGAGGGTTGTTAGTTTATCTAATATGCCGAAACTTACAAGTCCGCGCGAGGTTTATTAGATTATCCGATATTTCGTAAATATTACAAGTCCGCGAGAAGGTTATTAGTTTATCCGATTTGCCGAAAACTATACAAGTCCGCGTGAAGGTTATTAGTTTATCCGATATGCCGAAAACTATACAAGTCCGCGAGAGGGTTATTAGTTTATCCAACATGCCGAAAATTATACAAGTCCGCGAGAAGGTTATTAGTTTATCCGATTTGCCGAAACTTATACAAGTCCGCGAGAAGGTTATTAGTTTATCCGATTTGCCGAAAACTATACAAGTCCGCGCGAGGTTTATTAGATTATCCGATATTTCGTAAATTTTACAAGTCCGCTAGAAGGTTATTAGTTTATCCGATTTCCCGAAAACTATACAAGTACGCGAGTGGGTTATTAGTTTATCCGATATGCCGAAAATTATACAAGTCCGCGAGAAGGTTATTAGTTTATCCGATTTGCCAAAACTTATACAAGTCCGCGAGAAGGTTATTAGTTTATCCGATTTGCCGAAACTTATACAAGTCCGCGAGAAGGTTATTAGTTTATCCGATTTGCCGAAAACTATACAAGTCCGCGAGAGGGTTGTTAGTTTATCTAATATGCCGAAACTTACAAGTCCGCGCGAGGTTTATTAGATTATCCGATATTTCGTAAATATTACAAGTCCGCGAGATGGTTATTAGTTTATCCGATATGCCGAAAATTATACAAGTCCGCGAGAAGGTTATTAGTTTATCCGATTTGCCGAAAACTATACAAGTCCGCGAGAGGGTTGTTAGTTTATCTAATATGCCGAAACTTACAAGTCCGCGCGAGGTTTATTAGATTATCCGATATTTCGTAAATATTACAAGTCCGCGAGAAGGTTATTAGTTTATCCGATTTGCCGAAAACTATACAAGTCCGCGTGAAGGTTATTAGTTTATCCGATATGCCGAAAACTATACAAGTCCGCGAGAGGGTTATTAGTTTATCCAACATGCCGAAAATTATACAAGTCCGCGAGAAGGTTATTAGTTTATCCGATTTGCCGAAACTTATACAATTCCTCGAGAAGGTTATTAGTTTATCCGATTTGCCGAAAACTATACAAGTCCGCGCGAGGTTTATTAGATTATCCGATATTTCGTAAATTTTACAAGTCCGCGAGAAGGTTATTACTTTATCCGATATGCCGAAAACTATACAAGTCCGCGCGAGGTTTATTAGATTATCCGATTTGCCGAAAACTATACAAGTCCGCGAGTGGGTTATTAGTTTATCCGATTTGCCGAAAACTATACAAGTCCGCGAGATGGTTATTAGTTTATCCGATATGCCGAAAATTATACAAGTCCGCGAGAAAGTTATTAGTTTATCCGATTTGCCGAAAACTATACAAGTCCGCGAGAGGGTTGTTAGTTTATCTAATATGCCGAAACTTACAAGTCCGCGCGAGGTTTATTAGATTATCCGATATTTCGTAAATATTACAAGTCCGCGAGATGGTTATTAGTTTATCCGATATGCCGAAAATTATACAAGTCCGCGAGAAGGTTATTAGTTTATCCGATTTGCCGAAAACTATACAAGTCCGCGAGAGGGTTGTTAGTTTATCTAATATGCCGAAACTTACAAGTCCGCGCGAGGTTTATTAGATTATCCGATATTTCGTAAATATTACAAGTCCGCGAGATGGTTATTAGTTTATCCGATATGCCGAAAATTATACAAGTCCGCGCGAGGTTTATTAGATTATCCGATATTTCGTAAATATTACAAGTCCGCTAGAAGGTTATTAGTTTATCCGATTTCCCGAAAACTATACAAGTACGCGAGTGGGTTATTAGTTTATCCGATATGCCGAAAATTATACAAGTCCGCGAGAAGGTTATTAGTTTATCCGATTTGCCGAAAACTATACAAGTCCGCGAGAGGGTTGTTAGTTTATCTAATATGCCGAAACTTACAAGTCCGCGCGAGGTTTATTAGATTATCCGATATTTCGTAAATATTACAAGTCCGCGAGATGGTTATTAGTTTATCCGATATGCCGAAAATTATACAAGACCGCGAGAAGGTTATTAGTTTATCCGATATGCTGAAAATTACAAAAAACCGCGAGAGGGTTATTAGTTTATCCGATATTTCGTAAATATTACAAGTCCGCGCGAGGTTAATTAGATTATCCGATATTTCGTAAATATTACAAGACCGCGAGAGGGTTATTAGTTTATCTAATATGCCGAAAACTATACAAGTCCGCGAGAGGGTTATTAGTTTATCCAACATGCCGAAAATTATACAAGTCCGCGAGAAGGTTATTAGTTTATACGATTTGGCGAAAACTATACAAGTCCGCGAGATGGTTATTAGTTTATCCAATATGCCGAAACTTACAAGTCCGCGCGAGGTTTATTAGATTATCCGATATTTCATAAATATTACAAGTCCGCGAGAGGGTTATTAGTTTATCTAATATGCCGAAACTTACAAGTCCGCGAGAGGTATATTGGATTATCCGACATTTCGTAAATATTACAAGTCGGCGAGAGGTTTATTAAATTATTCGTTTAGCCGAAAATTATACAAGACCGCGAGAAGGTTATTAGTTTATCCAATATGCCGAAACTTACAAGTCCGCGCGAGGTTTATTAGATTATCCGATATTTCATAAATATTACAAGTCCGCGAGAGGGTTATTAGTTTATCCAATATGCCGAAACTTACAAGTCCGCGCGAGGTTTATTAGATTATCCGATATTTCGTAAATATTACAAGTCGGCGAGAGGTTTATTAAATTATTCGTTTAGCCGAAAATTATACAAGACCGCGAGAAGGTTATTAGTTTATCCAACATGCCGAAACTTATACAAGTCCGCGAGAAGGTTATTAGTTTATCCGATTTGCCGAAAACTATACAAGTCCGCGAGTGGGTTATTAGTTTATCTAATATGCCGAAACTTACAAGACCGCGCGAGGTTTATTAGATTATCCGATTTGCCGAAAACTATACAAGTCCGCGAGAGGGTTATTAGTTTATCTAATATGCCGAAACTTACAAGTCCGCGCGAGGTTTATTAGATTATCCGATATTTCGTAATTATTACAAGTCCGCGAGAAGGTTATTAGTTTATCCGATATGCCGAAACTTACAAGTCCGCGCGAGGTTAATTAGATTATCCGATATTTCGTAAATATTACAAGTCCGCGAGAAAGTTATTAGTTTATCTAATATGCCGAAACTTACAAGTCCGCGCGAGGTTTATTAGATTATCCGATATTTCGTAAATATTACCAGTCCGCGAGATGATTATTAGTTTATCCGATATGCCGAAAATTATACAAGTCCGCGAGAAGGTTATTAGTTTATCCGATTTGTCGAAAACTATACAAGTCCGCGAGAGGGTTATTAGTTTATCTAATATGCCGAAACTTACAAGTCCGCGCGAGGTTTATTAGATTATCCGATATTTCATAAATATTACAAGTCCGCGAGAAGGTTATTAGTTTATACGATTTGCCGAAAACTATACAAGTCCGCGAGTGGGTTATTAGTTTATCCGATTTGCCGAAAACTATACAAGTCCGCGAGAGGGTTATTAGTTTATCCAACATGCCGAAAACTATACAAGTCCGCGCGAGGTTTATTAGATTATCCGATTTGCCGAAAACTATACAAGTCCGCGAGTGGATTATTAGTTTATCCGATATGCCCAAAACTATACAAGTCCGCGCGAGGTATATTGGATTATCCGACATTTTGTAAATATTACAAGTCGGCGAGAGGTTTATTAAATTATTCGTTTAGCCGAAAATTATACAAGACCGCGAGAAGGTTATTAGTTTATCCAACATGCCGAAACTTATACAAGTCCGCGAGAAGGTTATTAGTTTATCCGATTTGCCGAAAACTATACAAGTCCGCGAGAGGGTTAATAGTTTATCTAATATGCCGAAACTTACAAGTCCGCGCGAGGTTTATTAATTAAGCTGTTTAGCCGAAAATTATACAAGTCCGCGAGAGGTTTATTAAATTATCCGATTAGCCGAAAATTGTACAAGACCGCGAGAAGGTTATTAGTTTATCCAACATGCCGAAACTTATACGAGTCCGCGAGAAGGTTATTAGTTTATCCGATATGCCGAAAACTATGCAAGTCCGCGAGATGGTTATTAAATTATCTAATATGCCGAAACTTACAAGTCTGCGAGAGGTTTATTAATTAAGCTGTTTAGCCGAAAATTATACAAGTCCGCGAGAGGTTTATTAAATTATCCGATTAGCCGAAAATTGTACAAGACCGCGAGAAGGTTATTAGTTTATCCGATATGCTGAAAACTATGCAAGTCCGCGAGAGGGTTATTAAATTATCTAATATGCCGAAACTTACAAGTCTCCGAGAGGTTTATTAATTAAGCTGTTTAGCCGAAAATTATACAATTCCGCGAGAGGTTTATTAAATTATCCGATTAGCCGAAACTTACAAGTCCGCGCGAGGTTTATTAGATTATCCGATATTTCGTAATTATTACAAGTCCGCGAGAAGGTTATTAGTTTATCCGATATGCCGAAACTTACAAGTCCGCGCGAGGTTAATTAGATTATCCGATATTTCGTAAATATTACAAGTCCGCGAGAAAGTTATTAGTTTATCTAATATGCCGAAACTTACAAGTCCGCGCGAGGTTTATTAGATTATCCGATATTTCGTAAATATTACCAGTCCGCGAGATGATTATTAGTTTATCCGATATGCCGAAAATTATACAAGTCCGCGAGAAGGTTATTAGTTTATCCGATTTGTCGAAAACTATACAAGTCCGCGAGAGGGTTATTAGTTTATCTAATATGCTGAAACTTACAAGTCCACGCGAGGTTTATTAGATTATCCGATATTTCATAAATATTACAAGTCCGCGCGAGGTTTATTAGATTATCCGATTTGCCGAAAACTATACAAGTCCGCGAGTGGGTTATTAGTTTATCCGATTTGCCGAAAACTATACAAGTCCGCGAGAGGGTTATTAGTTTATCCAACATGCCGAAAACTATACAAGTCCGCGCGAGGTTTATTAGATTATCCGATTTGCCGAAAACTATACAAGTCCGAGAGAGGGTGATTAGTTTATCCAATATGCCGAAACTTATACAAGTCCGCGAGTGGATTATTAGTTTATCCGATATGCCGAAACTTACAAGTCCGCGAGAGGTTTATTAGATTAACTGATATTTCGTAAATATTACAAGTCCGCGAGAAGGTTATTAGTTTATCCGATATGCCCAAAACTATACAAGTCCGCGCGAGGTATATTGGATTATCCGACATTTCGTAAATATTACAAGTCGGCGAGAGGTTTATTAAATTATTCGTTTAGCCGAAAATTATACAAGACCGCGAGAAGGTTATTAGTTTATCTAATATGCCGAAACTTACAAGACCGCGCGAGGTTTATTGGACTATCCGATTTGCCGAAAACTATACAAGTCCGCGAGAGGGTTATTAGTTTATCTAATATGCCGAAACTTACAAGTCCGCGCGAGGTTTATTAGATTATCCGATATTTCGTAAATATTACAAGTCCGCGAGAAGGTTATTAGTTTATCCGATATGCCGAAAACTATACAAGTCCGCGCGAGGTTTATTAGATTATCCGATTTGCCGAAAACTATACAAGTCCGCGAGAGGGATATTAGTTTATCTAATATGCCGAAACTTACAAGTCCGCGCGAGGTTTATTAGATTATCCGATATTTCGTAAATATTACAAGTCCGCGAGAAGGTTATTAGTTTATCCGATTTGCCGAAAACTATACAAATCCGCGAGAGGTATATTGGATTATCCGACATTTCGTAAATATTACAAGTCGGCGAGAGGTTTATTAAATTATTCGTTTAGCCGAAAATTATACAAGACCGCGAGAAGGTTATTAGTTTATCCGATTTGCCGAAAACAATACAAGTCCGCGAGCGGGTTATGAGTTTATCTAATATGCCGAAAACTATACAAGTCCGAGAGAAGGTGATTAGTTTATCCAATATGCCGAAACTTACAAGTCCGCGCGAGGTTTATTAGATTATCCGATATTTCTTAAATTTTACAAGTCCGCGAGAAGGTTATTAGTTTATCCGATATGCCGAAAACTATACAAGTCCGCGCGAGGTTTATTAGTTTTTCCGATTTGCCGAAACTTATACAAGTCCGCGAGAAGGTTATTAGTTTATCCGATTTGCCGAAACTTATACAAGTCCGCGAGAAGGTTATTAGTTTATCCGATTTGCCGAAACTTATACAAGTCCGCGAGAAGGTTATTAGTTTATCCGATTTGCCGAAAACTATACAAGTCCGCGAGAGGGTTAATAGTTTATCTAATATGCCGAAACTTACAAGTCCGCGCGAGGTTTATTAATTAAGCTGTTTAGCCGAAAATTATACAAGTCCGCGAGAGGTTTATTAAATTATCCGATTAGCCGAAAATTGTACAAGACCGCGAGAAGGTTATTAGTTTATCCAACATGCCGAAACTTATACGAGTCCGCGAGAAGGTTATTAGTTTATCCGATATGCCGAAAACTATGCAAGTCCGCGAGAGGGTTATTAAATTATCTAATATGCCGAAACTTACAAGTCTGCGAGAGGTTTATTAATTAAGCTGTTTAGCCGAAAATTATACAATTCCGCGAGAGGTTTATTAAATTATCCGATTAGCCGAAAATTGTACAAGACCGCGAGAAGGTTATTAGTTTATCCGATATGCTGAAAATTACAAAAAACCGCGAGAGGGTTATTAGTTTATCCGATATGCCGAAACTTACAAGTCCGCGCGAGGTTTATTAGATTATCCGATATTTCGTAATTATTACAAGTCCGCGAGAAGGTTATTAGTTTATCCGATATGCCGAAACTTACAAGTCCGCGCGAGGTTAATTAGATTATCCGATATTTCGTAAATATTACAAGTCCGCGAGAAAGTTATTAGTTTATCTAATATGCCGAAACTTACAAGTCCGCGCGAGGTTAATTAGATTATCCGATATTTCGTAAATATTACAAGTCCGCGAGAAAGTTATTAGTTTATCTAATATGCCGAAACTTACAAGTCCGCGCGAGGTTTATTAGATTATCCGATATTTCGTAAATATTACCAGTCCGCGAGATGATTATTAGTTTATCCGATATGCCGAAACTTACAAGTCCGCGCGAGGTTTATTAGATTATCCGATATTTCATAAATATTACAAGTCCGCGAGAAGGTTATTAGTTTATACGATTTGCCGAAAACTATACAAGTCCGCGAGTGGGTTATTAGTTTATCCGATTTGCCGAAAACTATACAAGTCCGCGAGAGGGTTATTAGTTTATCTAATATGCCGAAACTTACAAGTCCGCGCGAGGTTTATTAGATTATCCGATATTTCGTAAATATTACAAGACCGCGAGAGGGTTATTAGTTTATCTAATATGCCGAAAACTATACAAGTCCGCGAGAAGGTTATTAGTTTATCCGATATGCCGAAAACTATGCAAGTCCGCGAGAGGGTTATTAAATTATCTAATATGCCGAAACTTACAAGTCTGCGAGAGGTTTATTAATTAAGCTGTTTAGCCGAAAATTATACAAGTCCGCGAGAGGTTTATTAAATTATCCGATTAGCCGAAAATTGTACAAGACCGCGAGAAGGTTATTATTTTATCCGATATGCTGAAAATTACAAAAAACCGCGAGAGGGTTATTAGTTTATCCGATATTTCGTAATTATAACAAGTCCGCGAGAAGGTTATTAGTTTATCCGATATGCCGAAACTTACAAGTCCGCGCGAGGTTAATTAGATTATCCGATATTTCGTAAATATTACAAGTCCGCGAGAAAGTTATTAGTTTATCTAATATGCCGAAACTTACAAGTCCGCGCGAGGTTTATTAGATTATCCGATATTTCGTAAATATTACCAGTCCGCGAGATGATTATTAGTTTATCCGATATGCCGAAAATTATACAAGTCCGCGAGAAGGTTATTAGTTTATCCGATTTGTCGAAAACTATACAAGTCCGCGAGAGGGTTATTAGTTTATCTAATATGCCGAAACTTACAAGTCCGCGCGAGGTTTATTAGATTATCCGATATTTCATAAATATTACAAGTCCGCGCGAGGTTTATTAGATTATCCGATTTGCCGAAAACTATACAAGTCCGCGAGTGGGTTATTAGTTTATCCGATTTGCCGAAAACTATACAAGTCCGCGAGAGGGTTATTAGTTTATCCAACATGCCGAAAACTATACAAGTCCGCGCGGGGTTTATTAGATTATCCGATTTGCCGAAAACTATACAAGTCCGAGAGAGGGTGATTAGTTTATCCAATATGCCGAAACTTATACAAGTCCGCGAGTGGATTATTAGTTTATCCGATATGCCGAAACTTACAAGTCCGCGAGAGGTTTATTAGATTAACTGATATTTCGTAAATATTACAAGTCCGCGAGAAGGTTATTAGTTTATCCGATATGCCCAAAACTATACAAGTCCGCGCGAGGTATATTGGATTATCCGACATTTTGTAAATATTACAAGTCGGCGAGAGGTTTATTAAATTATTCGTTTAGCCGAAAATTATACAAGACCGCGAGAAGGTTATTAGTTTATCCAACATGCCGAAACTTATACAAGTCCGCGAGAAGGTTATTAGTTTATCCGATTTGCCGAAAACTATACAAGTCCGCGAGAGGGTTAATAGTTTATCTAATATGCCGAAACTTACAAGTCCGCGCGAGGTTTATTAATTAAGCTGTTTAGCCGAAAATTATACAAGTCCGCGAGAGGTTTATTAAATTATCCGATTAGCCGAAAATTGTACAAGACCGCGAGAAGGTTATTAGTTTATCCAACATGCCGAAACTTATACGAGTCCGCGAGAAGGTTATTAGTTTATCCGATATGCCGAAAACTATGCAAGTCCGCGAGAGGGTTATTAAATTATCTAATATGCCGAAACTTACAAGTCTGCGAGAGGTTTATTAATTAAGCTGTTTAGCCGAAAATTATACAAGTCCGCGAGAGGTTTATTAAATTATCCGATTAGCCGAAAATTGTACAAGACCGCGAGAAGGTTATTAGTTTATCCGATATGCTGAAAACTATGCAAGTCCGCGAGAGGGTTATTAAATTATCTAATATGCCGAAACTTACAAGTCTCCGAGAGGTTTATTAATTAAGCTGTTTAGCCGAAAATTATACAATTCCGCGAGAGGTTTATTAAATTATCCGATTAGCCGAAAATTGTACAAGACCGCGAGAAGGTTATTAGTTTATCCGATATGCTGAAAATTACAAAAAACCGCGAGAGGGTTATTAGTTTATCCGATATGCCGAAACTTACAAGTCCGCGCGAGGTTTATTAGATTATCCGATATTTCGTAATTATTGCAAGTCCGCGAGAAGGTTATTAGTTTATCCGATATGCCGAAACTTACAAGTCCGCGCGAGGTTAATTAGATTATCCGATATTTCGTAAATATTACAAGTCCGCGAGAAAGTTATTAGTTTATCTAATATGCCGAAACTTACAAGTCCGCGCGAGGTTTATTAGATTATCCGATATTTCGTAAATATTACCAGTCCGCGAGATGATTATTAGTTTATCCGATATGCCGAAAATTATACAAGTCCGCGAGAAGGTTATTAGTTTATCCGATTTGTCGAAAACTATACAAGTCCGCGAGAGGGTTATTAGTTTATCTAATATGCCGAAACTTACAAGTCCGCGCGAGGTTTATTAGATTATCCGATATTTCATAAATATTACAAGTCCGCGCGAGGTTTATTAGATTATCCGATTTGCCGAAAACTATACAAGTCCGCGAGTGGGTTATTAGTTTATCCGATTTGCCGAAAACTATACAAGTCCGCGAGAGGGTTATTAGTTTATCCAACATGCCGAAAACTATACAAGTCCGCGCGAGGTTTATTAGATTATCCGATTTGCCGAAAACTATACAAGTCCGAGAGAGGGTGATTAGTTTATCCAATATGCCGAAACTTATACAAGTCCGCGAGTGGATTATTAGTTTATCCGATATGCCGAAACTTACAAGTCCGCGAGAGGTTTATTAGATTAACTGATATTTCGTAAATATTACAAGTCCGCGAGAAGGTTATTAGTTTATCCGATATGCCCAAAACTATACAAGTCCGCGCGAGGTATATTGGATTATCCGACATTTCGTAAATATTACAAGTCGGCGAGAGGTTTATTAAATTATTCGTTTAGCCGAAAATTATACAAGACCGCGAGAAGGTTATTAGTTTATCTAATATGCCGAAACTTACAAGACCGCGCGAGGTTTATTGGACTATCCGATTTGCCGAAAACTATACAAGTCCGCGAGAGGGTTATTAGTTTATCTAATATGCCGAAACTTACAAGTCCGCGCGAGGTTTATTAGATTATCCGATATTTCGTAAATATTACAAGTCCGCGAGAAGGTTATTAGTTTATCCGATATGCCGAAAACTATACAAGTCCGCGCGAGGTTTATTAGATTATCCGATTTGCCGAAAACTATACAAGTCCGCGAGAGGGATATTAGTTTATCTAATATGCCGAAACTTACAAGTCCGCGCGAGGTTTATTAGATTATCCGATATTTCGTAAATATTACAAGTCCGCGAGAAGGTTATTAGTTTATCCGATTTGCCGAAAACTATACAAATCCGCGAGAGGTATATTGGATTATCCGACATTTCGTAAATATTACAAGTCGGCGAGAGGTTTATTAAATTATTCGTTTAGCCGAAAATTATACAAGACCGCGAGAATGTTATTAGTTTATCCGATTTGCCGAAAACAATACAAGTCCGCGAGCGGGTTATGAGTTTATCTAATATGCCGAAAACTATACAAGTCCGAGAGAAGGTGATTAGTTTATCCAATATGCCGAAACTTACAAGTCCGCGCGAGGTTTATTAGATTATCCGATATTTCTTAAATTTTACAAGTCCGCGAGAAGGTTATTAGTTTATCCGATATGCCGAAAACTATACAAGTCCGCGCGAGGTTTATTAGATTATCCGATTTGCCGAAAACTATACAAGTCCGCGAGAAGGTTATTAGTTTATCCGATATACCGAAACTTACAAGTCCGCGCGAGGTTTATTAGATTATCCGATATTTCTTAAATTTTACAAGTCCGCGAGAAGGTTATTAGTTTATCCGATATGCCGAAAACTATACAAGTCCGCGCGAGGTTTATTAGTTTATCCGATATGCCGAAAACTATACAAGTCCGCGAGAGGGTTATTAGTTTATCCAACATGCCGAAAATTATACAAGTCCGCGAGAAGGTTATTAGTTTATCCGATTTGCCGAAACTTATACAAGTCCGCGAGAAGGTTATTAGTTTATCCGATATACCGAAAACTATACAAGTCCGCGTGAGGTTTATTAGATTATCCGATATTTCGTAAATATTACAAGTCCGCGAGATGGTTATTAGTTTATCCGATATGCCGAAAATTATACAAGTCCGCGCGAGGTTTATTAGATTATCCGATTTGCCGAAAACTGTACAAGTCCGCGAGAAGGTTATTAGTTTATCCGATATGCCGAAAATTATACAAGTCCGCGAGAGGGTTATTAGATTATCCGATATTTCGTAAATGTTACAAGTCCGCGAGAAGGTTATTAGTTTATCCGATATGCCGAAAACTATACAAGTCCGCGCGAGGTTTATTAGATTATCCGATATTTCGTAAATATTACAAGTCCGCGAGAAGGTTATTAGTTTATCCGATATGCCGAAAACTATACAAGTCCGCGAGTGGGTTATTAGTTTATACGATTTGCCGAAAACTATACAAGTCCGCGAGAAGGTTATTAGTTTATCCGATATGCCGAAAACTATACAAGTCCGCGCGAGGTTTATTAGATTATCCGATTTGCCGAAAACTATACAAGTCCGCGAGTGGGTTATTAGTTTATCCGATTTGCCGAAAACTATACAAGTCCGCGAGAAGGTTATTAGATTATCCGATATTTCGTAAATATTACAAGTCCGCGAGAGGTTTATTAGATTATCCGATATTTCGTAAATATTACAAGTCCGCGAGAAGGTTATTACTTTATCCGATATGCCGAAAACTATACAAGTCCGCGCGAGGTTTATTAGATTATCCGATTTGCCGAAAACTATACAAGTCCGCGAGTGGGTTATTAGTTTATCCGATTTGCCGAAAACTATACAAGTCCGCGAGAAGGTTATTAGTTTATCCGATTTGCCGAAAACTATACAAGTCCGCGAGAGGGTTATTAGTTTATCTAATATGCCGAAACTTACAAGTCCGCGCGAGGTTTATTAGATTATCCGATATTTCATAAATATTACAAGTCCGCGAGAGGTTTATTAGATTATCCGATATTTCGTAAATATTACAAGTCCGCGAGAAGGTTATTAGTTTATCCGATATGCCGAAAACTATACAAGTCCGCGAGTGGGTTATTAGTTTATCCGATTTGCCGAAAACTATACAAGTCCGCGAGAGGGTTATTAGTTTATCTAATATGCCGAAACTTACAAGTCCGCGCGAGGTTTATTAGATTATCCGATATTTCATAAATATTACAAGTCCGCGAGAAGGTTACTAGTTTATCCGATATACCGAAAACTATACAAGTCCGCGCAAGGTTTATTAGATTATCCGATATTTCGTAAATATTACAAGTCCGCGAGATGGTTATTAGTTTATCCGATATGCCGAAAATTATACAAGTCCGCGAGAAAGTTATTAGTTTATCCGATTTGCCGAAAACTATACAAGTCCGCGAGAGGGTTGTTAGTTTATCTAATATGCCGAAACTTACAAGTCCGCGCGAGGTTTATTAGATTATCCGATATTTCGTAAATATTACAAGTCCGCGAGATGGTTATTAGTTTATCCGATATGCCGAAAATTATACAAGTCCGCGAGAAGGTTATTAGTTTATCCGATTTGCCGAAAACTATACAAGTCCGCGAGAGGGTTGTTAGTTTATCTAATATGCCGAAACTTACAAGTCCGCGCGAGGTTTATTAGATTATCCGATATTTCGTAAATATTACAAGTCCGCGAGAAGGTTATTAGTTTATCCGATTTGCCGAAAACTATACAAGTCCGCGTGAAGGTTATTAGTTTATCCGATATGCCGAAAACTATACAAGTCCGCGAGAGGGTTATTAGTTTATCCAACATGCCGAAAATTATACAAGTCCGCGAGAAGGTTATTAGTTTATCCGATTTGCCGAAACTTATACAAGTCCGCGAGAAGGTTATTAGTTTATCCGATTTGCCGAAAACTATACAAGTCCGCGCGAGGTTTATTAGATTATCCGATATTTCGTAAATTTTACAAGTCCGCGAGAAGGTTATTAGTTTATCCGATATACCGAAAACTATACAAGTCCGCGTGAGGTTTATTAGATTATCCGATATTTCGTAAATATTACAAGTCCGCGAGATGGTTATTAGTTTATCCGATATGCCGAAAATTATACAAGTCCGAGAGAAGATGATTAGTTTATCCAATATGCCGAAACTTACAAGTCCGCGCGAGGTTTATTAGATTATCCGATTTGCCGAAAACTGTACAAGTCCGCGAGAACGTTATTAGTTTATCCGATTTGCCGAAAACTATACAAGTCCTCGAGAGGGTTATTAGATTATCCGATATTTCGTAAATATTACAAGTCCGCGAGAGGTTTATTAGATTATCCGATTTGCCGAAAACTATACAAGTCCGCGAGAAGGTTATTAGTTTATCCGATTTGCCGAAACTTATACAAGTCCGCGAGAAGGTTATTAGTTTATCCGATTTGCCGAAAACTATACAAGTCCGAGAGAAGATGATTAGTTTATCCAATATGCCGAAACTTACAAGTCCGCGAGAGGTTTATTAGATTATCCGATATTTCGTAAATATTACAAGTCCGCTAGAAGGTTATTAGTTTATCCGATTTCCCGAAAACTATACAAATCCGCGAGAAGGTTATTAGTTTATCCGATTTGCCGAAACTTATACAAGTCCGCGAGAAGGTTATTAGTTTATCCGATTTGCCGAAAACTATACAAGTCCGAGAGAAGATGATTAGTTTATCCAATATGCCGAAACTTACAAGTCCGCGAGAGGTTTATTAGATTATCCGATATTTCGTAAATATTACAAGTCCGCGAGAAGGTTATTAGTTTATCCGATTTGCCGAAACTTATACAAGTCCGCGAGAAGGTTATTAGTTTATCCGATTTGCCGAAAACTATACAAATCCGCGCGAGGTTTATTAGATTATCCGATATTTCGTAAATATTACAAGTCCGCGAGAGGTTTATTAAATTATCCGTTTAGCCGAAAACTATACAAATCCGCGAGAGGGTTATTAGTTTATCTAATATGCCGAAACTTACAAGTCCGCGCGAGGTTTATTAGATTATCCGATATTTCTTAAATTTTACAAGACCGCGAGAAGGTTATTAGTTTATCCGATTTGCCGAAAACTATACAAGTCCGCGCGAGGTTTATTAGATTATCCGATATTTCGTAAATATTACAAGTCCGCGAGAGGTTTATTAAATTATCCGTTTAGCCGAAAACTATACAAATCCGCGAGAGGGTTATTAGTTTATCTAATATGCCGAAACTTACAAGTCCGCGCGAGGTTTATTAGATTATCCGATATTTCTTAAATTTTACAAGTCCGCGAGAAGGTTATTAGTTTATCCGATTTGCCGAAAACTATACAAGTCCGCGAGAGGGTTGTTAGTTTATCTAATATGCCGAAACTTACAAGTCCGCGCGAGGTTTATTAGATTATCCGATATTTCGTAAATATTACAAGTCCGCGAGAAGGTTATTAGTTTATCCGATTTGCCGAAAACTATACAAGTCCGCGTGAAGGTTATTAGTTTATCCGATATGCCGAAAACTATACAAGTCCGCGAGAGGGTTATTAGTTTATCCAACATGCCGAAAATTATACAAGTCCGCGAGAAGGTTATTAGTTTATCCGATTTGCCGAAACTTATACAAGTCCGCGAGAAGGTTATTAGTTTATCCGATTTGCCGAAAACTATACAAGTCCGCGCGAGGTTTATTAGATTATCCGATATTTCGTAAATTTTACAAGTCCGCGAGAAGGTTATTAGTTTATCCGATATACCGAAAACTATACAAGTCCGCGTGAGGTTTATTAGATTATCCGATATTTCGTAAATATTACAAGTCCGCGAGATGGTTATTAGTTTATCCGATATGCCGAAAATTATACAAGTCCGCGCGAGGTTTATTAGATTATCCGATCTGCCGAAAACTGTACAAGTCCGCGAGAAGGTTATTAGTTTATCCGATATGCCGAAAATTATACAAGTCCGCGAGAAGGTTATTAGATTATCCGATATTTCGTAAATATTACAAGTCGGCGAGAAGGTTATTAGTTTATCCGATATACCGAAAACTATACAAGTCCGCGTGAGGTTTATTAGATTATCCGATATTTCGTAAATATTACAAGTCCGCGAGATGGTTATTAGTTTATCCGATATGCCGAAAATTATACAAGTCCGCGCGAGGTTTATTAGATTATCCGATTTGCCGAAAACTGTACAAGTCCGCGAGAACGTTATTAGTTTATCCGATTTGCCGAAAACTATACAAGTCCTCGAGAGGGTTATTAGATTATCCGATATTTCGTAAATATTACAAGTCCGCGAGAGGTTTATTAGATTATCCGATTTGCCGAAAACTATACAAGTCCGCGAGAAGGTTATTAGTTTATCCGATTTGCCGAAACTTATACAAGTCCGCGAGAAGGTTATTAGTTTATCCGATTTGCCGAAAACTATACAAGTCCGAGAGAAGATGATTAGTTTATCCAATATGCCGAAACTTACAAGTCCGCGAGAGGTTTATTAGATTATCCGATATTTCGTAAATATTACAAGTCCGCTAGAAGGTTATTAGTTTATCCGATTTCCCGAAAACTATACAAATCCGCGAGAAGGTTATTAGTTTATCCGATTTGCCGAAACTTATACAAGTCCGCGAGAAGGTTATTAGTTTATCCGATTTGCCGAAAACTATACAAGTCCGAGAGAAGATGATTAGTTTATCCAATATGCCGAAACTTACAAGTCCGCGAGAGGTTTATTAGATTATCCGATATTTCGTAAATATTACAAGTCCGCGAGAAGGTTATTAGTTTATCCGATTTGCCGAAACTTATACAAGTCCGCGAGAAGGTTATTAGTTTATCCGATTTGCCGAAAACTATACAAATCCGCGCGAGGTTTATTAGATTATCCGATATTTCGTAAATATTACAAGTCCGCGAGAGGTTTATTAAATTATCCGTTTAGCCGAAAACTATACAAATCCGCGAGAGGGTTATTAGTTTATCTAATATGCCGAAACTTACAAGTCCGCGCGAGGTTTATTAGATTATCCGATATTTCTTAAATTTTACAAGACCGCGAGAAGGTTATTAGTTTATCCGATTTGCCGAAAACTATACAAGTCCGCGCGAGGTTTATTAGATTATCCGATATTTCGTAAATATTACAAGTCCGCGAGAGGTTTATTAAATTATCCGTTTAGCCGAAAACTATACAAATCCGCGAGAGGGTTATTAGTTTATCTAATATGCCGAAACTTACAAGTCCGCGCGAGGTTTATTAGATTATCCGATATTTCTTAAATTTTACAAGTCCGCGAGAAGGTTATTAGTTTATCCGATATACCGAAAACTATACAAGTCCGCGCAAGGTTTATTAGATTATCCGATATTTCGTTAATATTACAAGTCCGCGAGATGGTTATTAGTTTATCCGATATGCCGAAAATTATACAAGTCCGCGAGAAAGTTATTAGTTTATCCGATTTGCCGAAAACTATACAAGTCCGCGAGAGGGTTGTTAGTTTATCTAATATGCCGAAACTTACAAGTCCGCGCGAGGTTTATTAGATTATCCGATATTTCGTAAATATTACAAGTCCGCGAGATGGTTATTAGTTTATCCGATATGCCGAAAATTATACAAGTCCGCGCGAGGTTTATTAGATTATCCGATTTGCCGAAAACTATACAAGTCCGCGAGAGGGTTGTTAGTTTATCTAATATGCCGAAACTTACAAGTCCGCGCGAGGTTTATTAGATTATCCGATATTTCGTAAATATTACAAGTCCGCGAGAAGGTTATTAGTTTATCCGATATGCCGAAAATTATACAAGTCCGCGAGAGGGTTATTAGATTATCCGATATTTCGTAAATATTACAAGTCCGCGAGAAGGTTATTAGTTTATCCGATATGCCGAAAACTATACAAGTCCGCGCGAGGTTTATTAGATTATCCGATTTGCCGAAAACTATACAAGTCCGCGAGATGGTTATTAGTTTATCCGATATGCCAAAAATTATACAAGTCCGCGAGAGGGTTATTAGTTTATCCAACATGCCGAAAATTATACAAGTCCGCGCGAGGTTTATTAGATTATCCGATATTTCGTAAATATTACAAGTCCGCGAGAAGGTTATTAGTTTATCCGATTTGCCGAAACTTATACAAGTCCGCGAGAAGGTTATTAGTTTATCCGATTTGCCGAAAACTATACAAATCCGCGCGAGGTTTATTAGATTATCCGATATTTCGTAAATATTACAAGTCCGCGAGAGGTTTATTAAATTATCCGATATTTCGTAAATATTACAAGTCCGCGAGAAGGTTATTAGTTTATCCGATATGCCGAAAACTATACAAGTCCGCGCGAGGTTTATTAGATTATCCGATTTGCCGAAAACTATACAAGTCCGCGAGATGGTTATTAGTTTATCCGATATGCCAAAAATTATACAAGTCCGCGAGAGGGTTATTAGTTTATCCAACATGCCGAAAATTATACAAGTCCGCGCGAGGTTTATTAGATTATCCGATATTTCGTAAATATTACAAGTCCGCGAGATGGTTATTAGTTTATCCGATATGCCGAAAATTATACAAGTCCGCGCGAGGTTTATTAGATTATCCGATATTTCGTAAATATTACAAGTCCGCTAGAAGGTTATTAGTTTATCCGATTTCCCGAAAACTATACAAGTACGCGAGTGGGTTATTAGTTTATCCGATATGCCGAAAATTATACAAGTCCGCGAGAAGGTTATTAGTTTATCCGATTTGCCAAAACTTATACAAGTCCGCGAGAAGGTTATTAGTTTATCCGATTTGCCGAAACTTATACAAGTCCGCGAGAAGGTTATTAGTTTATCCGATTTGCCGAAAACTATACAAGTCCGCGAGAGGGTTGTTAGTCTATCTAATATGCCGAAACTTACAAGTCCGCGCGAGGTTTATTAGATTATCCGATATTTCGTAAATATTACAAGTCCGCGAGATGGTTATTAGTTTATCCGATATGCCGAAAATTATACAAGTCCGCGCGAGGTTTATTAGTTTATCCGATTTGCCGAAAACTATACAAATCCGCGAGAGGGTTATTAGTTTATTTAATATGCCGAAACTTACAAGTCCGCGCGAGGTTTATTAGATTATCCGATATTTCTTAAATTTTACAAGTCCGCGAGAAGGTTATTAGTTTATCCGATTTGCCGAAAACTATACAAGTCCGCGCGAGGTTTATTAGATTATCCGATATTTCGTAAATATTACAAGTCCGCGAAAGGTTTATTAAATTATCCGTTTAGCCGAAAACTATACAAATCCGCGAGAGGGTTATTAGTTTATCTAATATGCCGAAACTTACAAGTCCGCGCGAGGTTTATTAGATTATCCGATATTTCTTAAATTTTACAAGTCCGCGAGAAGGTTATTACTTTATCCGATATGCCGAAAACTATACAAGTCCGCGCGAGGTTTATTAGATTATCCGATTTGCCGAAAACTATACAAGTCCGCGAGTGGGTTATTAGTTTATCCGATTTGCCGAAAACTATACAAGTCCGCGAGAAGGTTATTAGTTTATCCGATTTGCCGAAAACTATACAAGTCCGCGAGAGGGTTATTAGTTTATCTAATATGCCGAAACTTACAAGTCCGCGCGAGGTTTATTAGATTATCCGATATTTCATAAATATTACAAGTCCGCGAGAGGTTTATTAGATTATCCGATATTTCGTAAATATTACAAGTCCGCGAGAAGGTTATTAGTTTATCCGATATGCCGAAAACTATACAAGTCCGCGAGTGGGTTATTAGTTTATCCGATTTGCCGAAAACTATACAAGTCCGCGAGAGGGTTATTAGTTTATCTAATATGCCGAAACTTACAAGTCCGCGCGAGGTTTATTAGATTATCCGATATTTCATAAATATTACAAGTCCGCGAGAAGGTTACTAGTTTATCCGATATACCGAAAACTATACAAGTCCGCGCAAGGTTTATTAGATTATCCGATATTTCGTAAATATTACAAGTCCGCGAGATGGTTATTAGTTTATCCGATATGCCGAAAATTATACAAGTCCGCGAGAAAGTTATTAGTTTATCCGATTTGCCGAAAACTATACAAGTCCGCGAGAGGGTTGTTAGTTTATCTAATATGCCGAAACTTACAAGTCCGCGCGAGGTTTATTAGATTATCCGATATTTCGTAAATATTACAAGTCCGCGAGATGGTTATTAGTTTATCCGATATGCCGAAAATTATACAAGTCCGCGAGAAGGTTATTAGTTTATCCGATTTGCCGAAAACTATACAAGTCCGCGAGAGGGTTGTTAGTTTATCTAATATGCCGAAACTTACAAGTCCGCGCGAGGTTTATTAGATTATCCGATATTTCGTAAATATTACAAGTCCGCGAGATGGTTATTAGTTTATCCGATATGCCGAAAACTATACAAGTCCGCGAGAGGGTTGTTAGTTTATCTAATATGCCGAAACTTACAAGTCCGCGCGAGGTTTATTAGATTATCCGATATTTCGTAAATATTACAAGTCCGCGAGAAGGTTATTAGTTTATCCGATTTGCCGAAAACTATACAAGTCCGCGTGAAGGTTAATAGTTTATCCGATTTGCCGAAACTTATACAAGTCCGCGAGAAGGTTATTAGTTTATCCGATTTGCCGAAAACTATACAAGTCCGCGCGAGGTTTATTAGATTATCCGATATTTCGTAAATATTACAAGTCCGCGCGAGGTTTATTAGATTATCCGATTTGCCGAAAACTGTACAAGTCCGCGAGAAGGTTATTAGTTTATCCGATATGCCGAAAATTATACAAGTCCGCGAGAAGGTTATTAGATTATCCGATATTTCGTAAATATTACAAGTCGGCGAGAAGGTTATTAGTTTATCCGATATACCGAAAACTATACAAGTCCGCGTGAGGTTTATTAGATTATCCGATATTTCGTAAATATTACAAGTCCGCGAGATGGTTATTAATTTATCCGATATGCCGAAAATTATACAAGTCCGCGCGAGGTTTATTAGATTATCCGATTTGCCGAAAACTGTACAAGTCCGCGAGAACGTTATTAGTTTATCCGATTTGCCGAAAACTATACAAGTCCTCGAGAGGGTTATTAGATTATCCGATATTTCGTAAATATTACAAGTCCGCGAGAAGGTTATTAGTTTATCCGATATGCCGAAAACTATACAAGTCCGCGCGAGGTTTATTAGATTATCCGATTTGCCGAAAACTATACAAGTCCGCGAGAAGGTTATTAGTTTATCCGATTTGCCGAAACTTATACAAGTCCGCGAGAAGGTTATTAGTTTATCCGATTTGCCGAAAACTATACAAGTCCGAGAGAAGATGATTAGTTTATCCAATATGCCGAAACTTACAAGTCCGCGAGAGGTTTATTAGATTATCCGATATTTCGTAAATATTACAAGTCCGCTAGAAGGTTATTAGTTTATCCGATTTCCCGAAAACTATACAAGTACGCGAGTGGGTTATTAGTTTATCCGATATGCCGAAAATTATACAAGTCCGCGAGTAGGTTATTAGTTTATCCGATTTGCCAAAACTTATACAAGTCCGCGAGAAGGTTATTAGTTTATCCGATTTGCCGAAAACTATACAAGTCCGCGAGAGGTTTATTAGATAATCCGATATTTCGTAAATATTACAAGTCCGCGCGAGGTTTATTAGATTATCCGATATTTCGTAAATATTACAAGTCCGCGCGAGGTTTATTAGTTTATCCGATTTGCCGAAAACTATACAAGTCCGAGAGAAGATGATTAGTTTATCCAATATGCCGAAACTTACAAGTCCGCGAGAGGTTTATTAGATTATCCGATATTTCGTAAATATTACAAGTCCGCTAGAAGGTTATTAGTTTATCCGATTTCCCGAAAACTATACAAGTACGCGAGTGGGTTATTAGTTTATCCGATATGCCGAAAATTATACAAGTCCGCGAGTAGGTTATTAGTTTATCCGATATGCCGAAAATTATACAAGTCCGCGAGTAGGTTATTAGTTTATCCGATTTGCCAAAACTTATACAAGTCCGCGAGAAGGTTATTAGTTTATCCGATTTGCCGAAAACTATACAAATCCGCGAGAGGGTTTATCTAATATGCCGAAACTTACAAGTCCGCGCGAGGTTTATTAGATTATCCGATATTTCTTAAATTTTACAAGACCGCGAGAAGGTTATTAGTTTATCCGATTTGCCAAAAACTATACAAGTCCGCGCGAGGTTTATTAGATTATCCGATATTTCGTAAATATTACAAGTCCGCGAGAGGTTTATTAAATTATCCGTTTAGCCGAAAACTATACAAATCCGCGAGAGGGTTATTAGTTTATCTAATATGCCGAAACTTACAAGTCCGCGCGAGGTTTATTAGATTATCCGATATTTCTTAAATTTTACAAGTCCGCGAGAAGGTTATTAGTTTATCCGATATACCGAAAACTATACAAGTCCGCGCAAGGTTTATTAGATTATCCGATATTTCGTTAATATTACAAGTCCGCGAGATGGTTATTAGTTTATCCGATATGCCGAAAATTATACAAGTCCGCGAGAAAGTTATTAGTTTATCCGATTTGCCGAAAACTATACAAGTCCGCGAGAGGTTTATTAGATAATCCGATATTTCGTAAATATTACAAGTCCGCGCGAGGTTTATTAGATTATCCGATATTTCGTAAATATTACAAGTCCGCGCGAGGTTTATTAGATTATCCGATTTGCCGAAAACTGTACAAGTCCGCGAGAAGGTTATTAGTTTATCCGATATGCCGAAAATTATACAAGTCCGCGAGAAGGTTATTAGATTATCCGATATTTCGTAAATATTACAAGTCGGCGAGAAGGTTATTAGTTTATCCGATATACCGAAAACTATACAAGTCCGCGTGAGGTTTATTAGATTATCCGATATTTCGTAAATATTACAAGTCCGCGAGATGGTTATTAGTTTATCCGATATGCCGAAAATTATACAAGTCCGCGCGAGGTTTATTAGATTATCCGATTTGCCGAAAACTGTACAAGTCCGCGAGAACGTTATTAGTTTATCCGATTTGCCGAAAACTATACAAGTCCTCGAGAGGGTTATTAGATTATCCGATATTTCGTAAATATTACAAGTCCGCGAGAAGGTTATTAGTTTATCCGATATGCCGAAAACTATACAAGTCCGCGCGAGGTTTATTAGATTATCCGATTTGCCGAAAACTATACAAGTCCGCGAGAAGGTTATTAGTTTATCCGATTTGCCGAAACTTATACAAGTCCGCGAGAAGGTTATTAGTTTATCCGATTTGCCGAAAACTATACAAGTCCGAGAGAAGATGATTAGTTTATCCAATATGCCGAAACTTACAAGTCCGCGAGAGGTTTATTAGATTATCCGATATTTCGTAAATATTACAAGTCCGCGAGAGGTTTATTAAATTATCCGTTTAGCCGAAAACTATACAAATCCGCGAGAGGGTTATTAGTTTATCTAATATGCCGAAACTTACAAGTCCGCGCGAGGTTTATTAGATTATCCGATATTTCTTAAATTTTACAAGACCGCGAGAAGGTTATTAGTTTATCCGATTTGCCGAAAACTATACAAGTCCGCGCGAGGTTTATTAGATTATCCGATATTTCGTAAATATTACAAGTCCGCGAGAGGTTTATTAAATTATCCGTTTAGCCGAAAACTATACAAATCCGCGAGAGGGTTATTAGTTTATCTAATATGCCGAAACTTACAAGTCCGCGCGAGGTTTATTAGATTATCCGATATTTCTTAAATTTTACAAGTCCGCGAGAAGGTTATTAGTTTATCCGATATACCGAAAACTATACAAGTCCGCGCAAGGTTTATTAGATTATCCGATATTTCGTTAATATTACAAGTCCGCGAGATGGTTATTAGTTTATCCGATATGCCGAAAATTATACAAGTCCGCGAGAAAGTTATTAGTTTATCCGATTTGCCGAAAACTATACAAGTCCGCGAGAGGGTTGTTAGTTTATCTAATATGCCGAAACTTACAAGTCCGCGCGAGGTTTATTAGATTATCCGATATTTCGTAAATATTACAAGTCCGCGAGATGGTTATTAGTTTATCCGATATGCCGAAAATTATACAAGTCCGCGCGAGGTTTATTAGATTATCCGATTTGCCGAAAACTATACAAGTCCGCGAGAGGGTTGTTAGTTTATCTAATATGCCGAAACTTACAAGTCCGCGCGAGGTTTATTAGATTATCCGATATTTCGTAAATATTACAAGTCCGCGAGAAGGTTATTAGTTTATCCGATATGCCGAAAATTATACAAGTCCGCGAGAGGGTTATTAGATTATCCGATATTTCGTAAATATTACAAGTCCGCGAGAAGGTTATTAGTTTATCCGATATGCCGAAAACTATACAAGTCCGCGCGAGGTTTATTAGATTATCCGATTTGCCGAAAACTATACAAGTCCGCGAGATGGTTATTAGTTTATCCGATATGCCAAAAATTATACAAGTCCGCGAGAGGGTTATTAGTTTATCCAACATGCCGAAAATTATACAAGTCCGCGCGAGGTTTATTAGATTATCCGATATTTCGTAAATATTACAAGTCCGCGAGATGGTTATTAGTTTATCCGATATGCCGAAAATTATACAAGTCCGCGCGAGGTTTATTAGATTATCCGATATTTCGTAAATATTACAAGTCCGCTAGAAGGTTATTAGTTTATCCGATTTCCCGAAAACTATACAAGTACGCGAGTGGGTTATTAGTTTATCCGATATGCCGAAAATTATACAAGTCCGCGAGAAGGTTATTAGTTTATCCGATTTGCCAAAACTTATACAAGTCCGCGAGAAGGTTATTAGTTTATCCGATTTGCCGAAACTTATACAAGTCCGCGAGAAGGTTATTAGTTTATCCAATATGCCGAAACTTACAAGTCCGCGAGAGGTTTATTAGATTATCCGATATTTCGTAAATATTACAAGTCCGCGAGAGGTTTATTAAATTATCCGTTTAGCCGAAAACTATACAAATCCGCGAGAGGGTTATTAGTTTATCTAATATGCCGAAACTTACAAGTCCGCGCGAGGTTTATTAGATTATCCGATATTTCTTAAATTTTACAAGACCGCGAGAAGGTTATTAGTTTATCCGATTTGCCGAAAACTATACAAGTCCGCGCGAGGTTTATTAGATTATCCGATATTTCGTAAATATTACAAGTCCGCGAGAGGTTTATTAAATTATCCGTTTAGCCGAAAACTATACAAATCCGCGAGAGGGTTATTAGTTTATCTAATATGCCGAAACTTACAAGTCCGCGCGAGGTTTATTAGATTATCCGATATTTCTTAAATTTTACAAGTCCGCGAGAAGGTTATTAGTTTATCCGATATACCGAAAACTATACAAGTCCGCGCAAGGTTTATTAGATTATCCGATATTTCGTTAATATTACAAGTCCGCGAGATGGTTATTAGTTTATCCGATATGCCGAAAATTATACAAGTCCGCGAGAAAGTTATTAGTTTATCCGATTTGCCGAAAACTATACAAGTCCGCGAGAGGGTTGTTAGTTTATCTAATATGCCGAAACTTACAAGTCCGCGCGAGGTTTATTAGATTATCCGATATTTCGTAAATATTACAAGTCCGCGAGATGGTTATTAGTTTATCCGATATGCCGAAAATTATACAAGTCCGCGCGAGGTTTATTAGATTATCCGATATTTCGTAAATATTACAAGTCCGCGAGATGGTTATTAGTTTATCCGATATGCCGAAAATTATACAAGTCCGCGCGAGGTTTATTAGATTATCCGATTTGCCGAAAACTATACAAGTCCGCGAGAGGGTTGTTAGTTTATCTAATATGCCGAAACTTACAAGTCCGCGCGAGGTTTATTAGATTATCCGATATTTCGTAAATATTACAAGTCCGCGAGAAGGTTATTAGTTTATCCGATATGCCGAAAATTATACAAGTCCGCGAGAGGGTTATTAGATTATCCGATATTTCGTAAATATTACAAGTCCGCGAGAAGGTTATTAGTTTATCCGATATGCCGAAAACTATACAAGTCCGCGCGAGGTTTATTAGATTATCCGATTTGCCGAAAACTATACAAGTCCGCGAGATGGTTATTAGTTTATCCGATATGCCAAAAATTATACAAGTCCGCGAGAGGGTTATTAGTTTATCCAACATGCCGAAAATTATACAAGTCCGCGCGAGGTTTATTAGATTATCCGATATTTCGTAAATATTACAAGTCCGCGAGATGGTTATTAGTTTATCCGATATGCCGAAAATTATACAAGTCCGCGCGAGGTTTATTAGATTATCCGATATTTCGTAAATATTACAAGTCCGCTAGAAGGTTATTAGTTTATCCGATTTCCCGAAAACTATACAAGTACGCGAGTGGGTTATTAGTTTATCCGATATGCCGAAAATTATACAAGTCCGCGAGAAGGTTATTAGTTTATCCGATTTGCCAAAACTTATACAAGTCCGCGAGAAGGTTATTAGTTTATCCGATTTGCCGAAACTTATACAAGTCCGCGAGAAGGTTATTAGTTTATCCAATATGCCGAAACTTACAAGTCCGCGAGAGGTTTATTAGATTATCCGATATTTCGTAAATATTACAAGTCCGCGAGAGGTTTATTAAATTATCCGTTTAGCCGAAAACTATACAAATCCGCGAGAGGGTTATTAGTTTATCTAATATGCCGAAACTTACAAGTCCGCGCGAGGTTTATTAGATTATCCGATATTTCTTAAATTTTACAAGACCGCGAGAAGGTTATTAGTTTATCCGATTTGCCGAAAACTATACAAGTCCGCGCGAGGTTTATTAGATTATCCGATATTTCGTAAATATTACAAGTCCGCGAGAGGTTTATTAAATTATCCGTTTAGCCGAAAACTATACAAATCCGCGAGAGGGTTATTAGTTTATCTAATATGCCGAAACTTACAAGTCCGCGCGAGGTTTATTAGATTATCCGATATTTCTTAAATTTTACAAGTCCGCGAGAAGGTTATTAGTTTATCCGATATACCGAAAACTATACAAGTCCGCGCAAGGTTTATTAGATTATCCGATATTTCGTTAATATTACAAGTCCGCGAGATGGTTATTAGTTTATCCGATATGCCGAAAATTATACAAGTCCGCGAGAAAGTTATTAGTTTATCCGATTTGCCGAAAACTATACAAGTCCGCGAGAGGGTTGTTAGTTTATCTAATATGCCGAAACTTACAAGTCCGCGCGAGGTTTATTAGATTATCCGATATTTCGTAAATATTACAAGTCCGCGAGATGGTTATTAGTTTATCCGATATGCCGAAAATTATACAAGTCCGCGCGAGGTTTATTAGATTATCCGATTTGCCGAAAACTATACAAGTCCGCGAGAGGGTTGTTAGTTTATCTAATATGCCGAAACTTACAAGTCCGCGCGAGGTTTATTAGATTATCCGATATTTCGTAAATATTACAAGTCCGCGAGAAGGTTATTAGTTTATCCGATATGCCGAAAATTATACAAGTCCGCGAGAGGGTTATTAGATTATCCGATATTTCGTAAATATTACAAGTCCGCGAGAAGGTTATTAGTTTATCCGATATGCCGAAAACTATACAAGTCCGCGCGAGGTTTATTAGATTATCCGATTTGCCGAAAACTATACAAGTCCGCGAGATGGTTATTAGTTTATCCGATATGCCAAAAATTATACAAGTCCGCGAGAGGGTTATTAGTTTATCCAACATGCCGAAAATTATACAAGTCCGCGCGAGGTTTATTAGATTATCCGATATTTCGTAAATATTACAAGTCCGCGAGATGGTTATTAGTTTATCCGATATGCCGAAAATTATACAAGTCCGCGCGAGGTTTATTAGATTATCCGATATTTCGTAAATATTACAAGTCCGCTAGAAGGTTATTAGTTTATCCGATTTCCCGAAAACTATACAAGTACGCGAGTGGGTTATTAGTTTATCCGATATGCCGAAAATTATACAAGTCCGCGAGAAGGTTATTAGTTTATCCGATTTGCCAAAACTTATACAAGTCCGCGAGAAGGTTATTAGTTTATCCGATTTGCCGAAACTTATACAAGTCCGCGAGAAGGTTATTAGTTTATCCGATTTGCCGAAAACTATACAAGTCCGCGAGAGGGTTGTTAGTTTATCTAATATGCCGAAACTTACAAGTCCGCGCGAGGTTTATTAGATTATCCGATATTTCGTAAATATTACAAGTCCGCGAGATGGTTATTAGTTTATCCGATATGCCGAAAATTATACAAGTCCGCGCGAGGTTTATTAGATTATCCGATATTTCGTAAATATTACAAGTCCGCTAGAAGGTTATTAGTTTATCCGATTTCCCGAAAACTATACAAGTACGCGAGTGGGTTATTAGTTTATCCGATATGCCGAAAATTATACAAGTCCGCGAGAAGGTTATTAGTTTATCCGATTTGCCAAAACTTATACAAGTCCGCGAGAAGGTTATTAGTTTATCCGATTTGCCGAAACTTATACAAGTCCGCGAGAAGGTTATTAGTTTATCCAATATGCCGAAACTTACAAGTCCGCGAGAGGTTTATTAGATTATCCGATATTTCGTAAATATTACAAGTCCGCGAGAGGTTTATTAAATTATCCGTTTAGCCGAAAACTATACAAATCCGCGAGAGGGTTATTAGTTTATCTAATATGCCGAAACTTACAAGTCCGCGCGAGGTTTATTAGATTATCCGATATTTCTTAAATTTTACAAGACCGCGAGAAGGTTATTAGTTTATCCGATTTGCCGAAAACTATACAAGTCCGCGCGAGGTTTATTAGATTATCCGATATTTCGTAAATATTACAAGTCCGCGAGAGGTTTATTAAATTATCCGTTTAGCCGAAAACTATACAAATCCGCGAGAGGGTTATTAGTTTATCTAATATGCCGAAACTTACAAGTCCGCGCGAGGTTTATTAGATTATCCGATATTTCTTAAATTTTACAAGTCCGCGAGAAGGTTATTAGTTTATCCGATATACCGAAAACTATACAAGTCCGCGCAAGGTTTATTAGATTATCCGATATTTCGTTAATATTACAAGTCCGCGAGATGGTTATTAGTTTATCCGATATGCCGAAAATTATACAAGTCCGCGAGAAAGTTATTAGTTTATCCGATTTGCCGAAAACTATACAAGTCCGCGAGAGGGTTGTTAGTTTATCTAATATGCCGAAACTTACAAGTCCGCGCGAGGTTTATTAGATTATCCGATATTTCGTAAATATTACAAGTCCGCGAGATGGTTATTAGTTTATCCGATATGCCGAAAATTATACAAGTCCGCGCGAGGTTTATTAGATTATCCGATTTGCCGAAAACTATACAAGTCCGCGAGAGGGTTGTTAGTTTATCTAATATGCCGAAACTTACAAGTCCGCGCGAGGTTTATTAGATTATCCGATATTTCGTAAATATTACAAGTCCGCGAGAAGGTTATTAGTTTATCCGATATGCCGAAAATTATACAAGTCCGCGAGAGGGTTATTAGATTATCCGATATTTCGTAAATATTACAAGTCCGCGAGAAGGTTATTAGTTTATCCGATATGCCGAAAACTATACAAGTCCGCGCGAGGTTTATTAGATTATCCGATTTGCCGAAAACTATACAAGTCCGCGAGATGGTTATTAGTTTATCCGATATGCCAAAAATTATACAAGTCCGCGAGAGGGTTATTAGTTTATCCAACATGCCGAAAATTATACAAGTCCGCGCGAGGTTTATTAGATTATCCGATATTTCGTAAATATTACAAGTCCGCGAGATGGTTATTAGTTTATCCGATATGCCGAAAATTATACAAGTCCGCGCGAGGTTTATTAGATTATCCGATATTTCGTAAATATTACAAGTCCGCTAGAAGGTTATTAGTTTATCCGATTTCCCGAAAACTATACAAGTACGCGAGTGGGTTATTAGTTTATCCGATATGCCGAAAATTATACAAGTCCGCGAGAAGGTTATTAGTTTATCCGATTTGCCAAAACTTATACAAGTCCGCGAGAAGGTTATTAGTTTATCCGATTTGCCGAAACTTATACAAGTCCGCGAGAAGGTTATTAGTTTATCCGATTTGCCGAAAACTATACAAGTCCGCGAGAGGGTTGTTAGTTTATCTAATATGCCGAAACTTACAAGTCCGCGCGAGGTTTATTAGATTATCCGATATTTCGTAAATATTACAAGTCCGCGAGATGGTTATTAGTTTATCCGATATGCCGAAAATTATACAAGTCCGCGCGAGGTTTATTAGTTTATCCGATTTGCCGAAAACTATACAAATCCGCGAGAGGGTTATTAGTTTATTTAATATGCCGAAACTTACAAGTCCGCGCGAGGTTTATTAGATTATCCGATATTTCTTAAATTTTACAAGTCCGCGAGAAGGTTATTAGTTTATCCGATTTGCCGAAAACTATACAAGTCCGCGCGAGGTTTATTAGATTATCCGATATTTCGTAAATATTACAAGTCCGCGAAAGGTTTATTAAATTATCCGTTTAGCCGAAAACTATACAAATCCGCGAGAGGGTTATTAGTTTATCTAATATGCCGAAACTTACAAGTCCGCGCGAGGTTTATTAGATTATCCGATATTTCTTAAATTTTACAAGTCCGCGAGAAGGTTATTACTTTATCCGATATGCCGAAAACTATACAAGTCCGCGCGAGGTTTATTAGATTATCCGATTTGCCGAAAACTATACAAGTCCGCGAGTGGGTTATTAGTTTATCCGATTTGCCGAAAACTATACAAGTCCGCGAGAAGGTTATTAGTTTATCCGATTTGCCGAAAACTATACAAGTCCGCGAGAGGGTTATTAGTTTATCTAATATGCCGAAACTTACAAGTCCGCGCGAGGTTTATTAGATTATCCGATATTTCATAAATATTACAAGTCCGCGAGAGGTTTATTAGATTATCCGATATTTCGTAAATATTACAAGTCCGCGAGAAGGTTATTAGTTTATCCGATATGCCGAAAACTATACAAGTCCGCGAGTGGGTTATTAGTTTATCCGATTTGCCGAAAACTATACAAGTCCGCGAGAGGGTTATTAGTTTATCTAATATGCCGAAACTTACAAGTCCGCGCGAGGTTTATTAGATTATCCGATATTTCATAAATATTACAAGTCCGCGAGAAGGTTACTAGTTTATCCGATATACCGAAAACTATACAAGTCCGCGCAAGGTTTATTAGATTATCCGATATTTCGTAAATATTACAAGTCCGCGAGATGGTTATTAGTTTATCCGATATGCCGAAAATTATACAAGTCCGCGAGAAAGTTATTAGTTTATCCGATTTGCCGAAAACTATACAAGTCCGCGAGAGGGTTGTTAGTTTATCTAATATGCCGAAACTTACAAGTCCGCGCGAGGTTTATTAGATTATCCGATATTTCGTAAATATTACAAGTCCGCGAGATGGTTATTAGTTTATCCGATATGCCGAAAATTATACAAGTCCGCGAGAAGGTTATTAGTTTATCCGATTTGCCGAAAACTATACAAGTCCGCGAGAGGGTTGTTAGTTTATCTAATATGCCGAAACTTACAAGTCCGCGCGAGGTTTATTAGATTATCCGATATTTCGTAAATATTACAAGTCCGCGAGAAGGTTATTAGTTTATCCGATTTGCCGAAAACTATACAAGTCCGCGTGAAGGTTATTAGTTTATCCGATTTGCCGAAACTTATACAAGTCCGCGAGAAGGTTATTAGTTTATCCGATTTGCCGAAAACTATACAAGTCCGCGCGAGGTTTATTAGATTATCCGATATTTCGTAAATATTACAAGTCCGCGCGAGGTTTATTAGATTATCCGATTTGCCGAAAACTGTACAAGTCCGCGAGAAGGTTATTAGTTTATCCGATATGCCGAAAATTATACAAGTCCGCGAGAAGGTTATTAGATTATCCGATATTTCGTAAATATTACAAGTCGGCGAGAAGGTTATTAGTTTATCCGATATACCGAAAACTATACAAGTCCGCGTGAGGTTTATTAGATTATCCGATATTTCGTAAATATTACAAGTCCGCGAGATGGTTATTAATTTATCCGATATGCCGAAAATTATACAAGTCCGCGCGAGGTTTATTAGATTATCCGATTTGCCGAAAACTGTACAAGTCCGCGAGAACGTTATTAGTTTATCCGATTTGCCGAAAACTATACAAGTCCTCGAGAGGGTTATTAGATTATCCGATATTTCGTAAATATTACAAGTCCGCGAGAAGGTTATTAGTTTATCCGATATGCCGAAAACTATACAAGTCCGCGCGAGGTTTATTAGATTATCCGATTTGCCGAAAACTATACAAGTCCGCGAGAAGGTTATTAGTTTATCCGATTTGCCGAAACTTATACAAGTCCGCGAGAAGGTTATTAGTTTATCCGATTTGCCGAAAACTATACAAGTCCGAGAGAAGATGATTAGTTTATCCAATATGCCGAAACTTACAAGTCCGCGAGAGGTTTATTAGATTATCCGATATTTCGTAAATATTACAAGTCCGCTAGAAGGTTATTAGTTTATCCGATTTCCCGAAAACTATACAAGTACGCGAGTGGGTTATTAGTTTATCCGATATGCCGAAAATTATACAAGTCCGCGAGTAGGTTATTAGTTTATCCGATTTGCCAAAACTTATACAAGTCCGCGAGAAGGTTATTAGTTTATCCGATTTGCCGAAAACTATACAAGTCCGCGAGAGGTTTATTAGATAATCCGATATTTCGTAAATATTACAAGTCCGCGCGAGGTTTATTAGATTATCCGATATTTCGTAAATATTACAAGTCCGCGCGAGGTTTATTAGTTTATCCGATTTGCCGAAAACTATACAAGTCCGAGAGAAGATGATTAGTTTATCCAATATGCCGAAACTTACAAGTCCGCGAGAGGTTTATTAGATTATCCGATATTTCGTAAATATTACAAGTCCGCTAGAAGGTTATTAGTTTATCCGATTTCCCGAAAACTATACAAGTACGCGAGTGGGTTATTAGTTTATCCGATATGCCGAAAATTATACAAGTCCGCGAGTAGGTTATTAGTTTATCCGATATGCCGAAAATTATACAAGTCCGCGAGTAGGTTATTAGTTTATCCGATTTGCCAAAACTTATACAAGTCCGCGAGAAGGTTATTAGTTTATCCGATTTGCCGAAAACTATACAAATCCGCGAGAGGGTTTATCTAATATGCCGAAACTTACAAGTCCGCGCGAGGTTTATTAGATTATCCGATATTTCTTAAATTTTACAAGACCGCGAGAAGGTTATTAGTTTATCCGATTTGCCAAAAACTATACAAGTCCGCGCGAGGTTTATTAGATTATCCGATATTTCGTAAATATTACAAGTCCGCGAGAGGTTTATTAAATTATCCGTTTAGCCGAAAACTATACAAATCCGCGAGAAGGTTATTAGTTTATCCGATATGCCGAAAATTATACAAGTCCGCGAGAAAGTTATTAGTTTATCCGATATACCGAAAACTATACAAGTCCGCGCAAGGTTTATTAGATTATCCGATATTTCGTTAATATTACAAGTCCGCGAGATGGTTATTAGTTTATCCGATATGCCGAAAATTATACAAGTCCGCGAGAAAGTTATTAGTTTATCCGATTTGCCGAAACTTATACAAGTCCGCGAGAAGGTTATTAGTTTATCCGATTTGCCGAAACTTATACAAGTCCGCGAGAAGGTTATTAGTTTATCCGATTTGCCGAAACTTATACAAGTCCGCGAGAAGGTTATTAGTTTATCCGATTTGCCGAAAACTATACAAGTCCGCGAGAGGGTTAATAGTTTATCTAATATGCCGAAACTTACAAGTCCGCGCGAGGTTTATTAATTAAGCTGTTTAGCCGAAAATTATACAAGTCCGCGAGAGGTTTATTAAATTATCCGATTAGCCGAAAATTGTACAAGACCGCGAGAAGGTTATTAGTTTATCCAACATGCCGAAACTTATACGAGTCCGCGAGAAGGTTATTAGTTTATCCGATATGCCGAAAACTATGCAAGTCCGCGAGAGGGTTATTAAATTATCTAATATGCCGAAACTTACAAGTCTGCGAGAGGTTTATTAATTAAGCTGTTTAGCCGAAAATTATACAATTCCGCGAGAGGTTTATTAAATTATCCGATTAGCCGAAAATTGTACAAGACCGCGAGAAGGTTATTAGTTTATCCGATATGCTGAAAATTACAAAAAACCGCGAGAGGGTTATTAGTTTATCCGATATGCCGAAACTTACAAGTCCGCGCGAGGTTTATTAGATTATCCGATATTTCGTAATTATTACAAGTCCGCGAGAAGGTTATTAGTTTATCCGATATGCCGAAACTTACAAGTCCGCGCGAGGTTAATTAGATTATCCGATATTTCGTAAATATTACAAGTCCGCGAGAAAGTTATTAGTTTATCTAATATGCCGAAACTTACAAGTCCGCGCGAGGTTAATTAGATTATCCGATATTTCGTAAATATTACAAGTCCGCGAGAAAGTTATTAGTTTATCTAATATGCCGAAACTTACAAGTCCGCGCGAGGTTTATTAGATTATCCGATATTTCGTAAATATTACCAGTCCGCGAGATGATTATTAGTTTATCCGATATGCCGAAACTTACAAGTCCGCGCGAGGTTTATTAGATTATCCGATATTTCATAAATATTACAAGTCCGCGAGAAGGTTATTAGTTTATACGATTTGCCGAAAACTATACAAGTCCGCGAGTGGGTTATTAGTTTATCCGATTTGCCGAAAACTATACAAGTCCGCGAGAGGGTTATTAGTTTATCTAATATGCCGAAACTTACAAGTCCGCGCGAGGTTTATTAGATTATCCGATATTTCGTAAATATTACAAGACCGCGAGAGGGTTATTAGTTTATCTAATATGCCGAAAACTATACAAGTCCGCGAGAAGGTTATTAGTTTATCCGATATGCCGAAAACTATGCAAGTCCGCGAGAGGGTTATTAAATTATCTAATATGCCGAAACTTACAAGTCTGCGAGAGGTTTATTAATTAAGCTGTTTAGCCGAAAATTATACAAGTCCGCGAGAGGTTTATTAAATTATCCGATTAGCCGAAAATTGTACAAGACCGCGAGAAGGTTATTATTTTATCCGATATGCTGAAAATTACAAAAAACCGCGAGAGGGTTATTAGTTTATCCGATATTTCGTAATTATAACAAGTCCGCGAGAAGGTTATTAGTTTATCCGATATGCCGAAACTTACAAGTCCGCGCGAGGTTAATTAGATTATCCGATATTTCGTAAATATTACAAGTCCGCGAGAAAGTTATTAGTTTATCTAATATGCCGAAACTTACAAGTCCGCGCGAGGTTTATTAGATTATCCGATATTTCGTAAATATTACCAGTCCGCGAGATGATTATTAGTTTATCCGATATGCCGAAAATTATACAAGTCCGCGAGAAGGTTATTAGTTTATCCGATTTGTCGAAAACTATACAAGTCCGCGAGAGGGTTATTAGTTTATCTAATATGCCGAAACTTACAAGTCCGCGCGAGGTTTATTAGATTATCCGATATTTCATAAATATTACAAGTCCGCGCGAGGTTTATTAGATTATCCGATTTGCCGAAAACTATACAAGTCCGCGAGTGGGTTATTAGTTTATCCGATTTGCCGAAAACTATACAAGTCCGCGAGAGGGTTATTAGTTTATCCAACATGCCGAAAACTATACAAGTCCGCGCGGGGTTTATTAGATTATCCGATTTGCCGAAAACTATACAAGTCCGAGAGAGGGTGATTAGTTTATCCAATATGCCGAAACTTATACAAGTCCGCGAGTGGATTATTAGTTTATCCGATATGCCGAAACTTACAAGTCCGCGAGAGGTTTATTAGATTAACTGATATTTCGTAAATATTACAAGTCCGCGAGAAGGTTATTAGTTTATCCGATATGCCCAAAACTATACAAGTCCGCGCGAGGTATATTGGATTATCCGACATTTTGTAAATATTACAAGTCGGCGAGAGGTTTATTAAATTATTCGTTTAGCCGAAAATTATACAAGACCGCGAGAAGGTTATTAGTTTATCCAACATGCCGAAACTTATACAAGTCCGCGAGAAGGTTATTAGTTTATCCGATTTGCCGAAAACTATACAAGTCCGCGAGAGGGTTAATAGTTTATCTAATATGCCGAAACTTACAAGTCCGCGCGAGGTTTATTAATTAAGCTGTTTAGCCGAAAATTATACAAGTCCGCGAGAGGTTTATTAAATTATCCGATTAGCCGAAAATTGTACAAGACCGCGAGAAGGTTATTAGTTTATCCAACATGCCGAAACTTATACGAGTCCGCGAGAAGGTTATTAGTTTATCCGATATGCCGAAAACTATGCAAGTCCGCGAGAGGGTTATTAAATTATCTAATATGCCGAAACTTACAAGTCTGCGAGAGGTTTATTAATTAAGCTGTTTAGCCGAAAATTATACAAGTCCGCGAGAGGTTTATTAAATTATCCGATTAGCCGAAAATTGTACAAGACCGCGAGAAGGTTATTAGTTTATCCGATATGCTGAAAACTATGCAAGTCCGCGAGAGGGTTATTAAATTATCTAATATGCCGAAACTTACAAGTCTCCGAGAGGTTTATTAATTAAGCTGTTTAGCCGAAAATTATACAATTCCGCGAGAGGTTTATTAAATTATCCGATTAGCCGAAAATTGTACAAGACCGCGAGAAGGTTATTAGTTTATCCGATATGCTGAAAATTACAAAAAACCGCGAGAGGGTTATTAGTTTATCCGATATGCCGAAACTTACAAGTCCGCGCGAGGTTTATTAGATTATCCGATATTTCGTAATTATTGCAAGTCCGCGAGAAGGTTATTAGTTTATCCGATATGCCGAAACTTACAAGTCCGCGCGAGGTTAATTAGATTATCCGATATTTCGTAAATATTACAAGTCCGCGAGAAAGTTATTAGTTTATCTAATATGCCGAAACTTACAAGTCCGCGCGAGGTTTATTAGATTATCCGATATTTCGTAAATATTACCAGTCCGCGAGATGATTATTAGTTTATCCGATATGCCGAAAATTATACAAGTCCGCGAGAAGGTTATTAGTTTATCCGATTTGTCGAAAACTATACAAGTCCGCGAGAGGGTTATTAGTTTATCTAATATGCCGAAACTTACAAGTCCGCGCGAGGTTTATTAGATTATCCGATATTTCATAAATATTACAAGTCCGCGCGAGGTTTATTAGATTATCCGATTTGCCGAAAACTATACAAGTCCGCGAGTGGGTTATTAGTTTATCCGATTTGCCGAAAACTATACAAGTCCGCGAGAGGGTTATTAGTTTATCCAACATGCCGAAAACTATACAAGTCCGCGCGAGGTTTATTAGATTATCCGATTTGCCGAAAACTATACAAGTCCGAGAGAGGGTGATTAGTTTATCCAATATGCCGAAACTTATACAAGTCCGCGAGTGGATTATTAGTTTATCCGATATGCCGAAACTTACAAGTCCGCGAGAGGTTTATTAGATTAACTGATATTTCGTAAATATTACAAGTCCGCGAGAAGGTTATTAGTTTATCCGATATGCCCAAAACTATACAAGTCCGCGCGAGGTATATTGGATTATCCGACATTTCGTAAATATTACAAGTCGGCGAGAGGTTTATTAAATTATTCGTTTAGCCGAAAATTATACAAGACCGCGAGAAGGTTATTAGTTTATCTAATATGCCGAAACTTACAAGACCGCGCGAGGTTTATTGGACTATCCGATTTGCCGAAAACTATACAAGTCCGCGAGAGGGTTATTAGTTTATCTAATATGCCGAAACTTACAAGTCCGCGCGAGGTTTATTAGATTATCCGATATTTCGTAAATATTACAAGTCCGCGAGAAGGTTATTAGTTTATCCGATATGCCGAAAACTATACAAGTCCGCGCGAGGTTTATTAGATTATCCGATTTGCCGAAAACTATACAAGTCCGCGAGAGGGATATTAGTTTATCTAATATGCCGAAACTTACAAGTCCGCGCGAGGTTTATTAGATTATCCGATATTTCGTAAATATTACAAGTCCGCGAGAAGGTTATTAGTTTATCCGATTTGCCGAAAACTATACAAATCCGCGAGAGGTATATTGGATTATCCGACATTTCGTAAATATTACAAGTCGGCGAGAGGTTTATTAAATTATTCGTTTAGCCGAAAATTATACAAGACCGCGAGAATGTTATTAGTTTATCCGATTTGCCGAAAACAATACAAGTCCGCGAGCGGGTTATGAGTTTATCTAATATGCCGAAAACTATACAAGTCCGAGAGAAGGTGATTAGTTTATCCAATATGCCGAAACTTACAAGTCCGCGCGAGGTTTATTAGATTATCCGATATTTCTTAAATTTTACAAGTCCGCGAGAAGGTTATTAGTTTATCCGATATGCCGAAAACTATACAAGTCCGCGCGAGGTTTATTAGATTATCCGATTTGCCGAAAACTATACAAGTCCGCGAGAAGGTTATTAGTTTATCCGATATACCGAAACTTACAAGTCCGCGCGAGGTTTATTAGATTATCCGATATTTCTTAAATTTTACAAGTCCGCGAGAAGGTTATTAGTTTATCCGATATGCCGAAAACTATACAAGTCCGCGCGAGGTTTATTAGTTTATCCGATATGCCGAAAACTATACAAGTCCGCGAGAGGGTTATTAGTTTATCCAACATGCCGAAAATTATACAAGTCCGCGAGAAGGTTATTAGTTTATCCGATTTGCCGAAACTTATACAAGTCCGCGAGAAGGTTATTAGTTTATCCGATATACCGAAAACTATACAAGTCCGCGTGAGGTTTATTAGATTATCCGATATTTCGTAAATATTACAAGTCCGCGAGATGGTTATTAGTTTATCCGATATGCCGAAAATTATACAAGTCCGCGCGAGGTTTATTAGATTATCCGATTTGCCGAAAACTGTACAAGTCCGCGAGAAGGTTATTAGTTTATCCGATATGCCGAAAATTATACAAGTCCGCGAGAGGGTTATTAGATTATCCGATATTTCGTAAATGTTACAAGTCCGCGAGAAGGTTATTAGTTTATCCGATATGCCGAAAACTATACAAGTCCGCGCGAGGTTTATTAGATTATCCGATATTTCGTAAATATTACAAGTCCGCGAGAAGGTTATTAGTTTATCCGATATGCCGAAAACTATACAAGTCCGCGAGTGGGTTATTAGTTTATACGATTTGCCGAAAACTATACAAGTCCGCGAGAAGGTTATTAGTTTATCCGATATGCCGAAAACTATACAAGTCCGCGCGAGGTTTATTAGATTATCCGATTTGCCGAAAACTATACAAGTCCGCGAGTGGGTTATTAGTTTATCCGATTTGCCGAAAACTATACAAGTCCGCGAGAAGGTTATTAGATTATCCGATATTTCGTAAATATTACAAGTCCGCGAGAGGTTTATTAGATTATCCGATATTTCGTAAATATTACAAGTCCGCGAGAAGGTTATTACTTTATCCGATATGCCGAAAACTATACAAGTCCGCGCGAGGTTTATTAGATTATCCGATTTGCCGAAAACTATACAAGTCCGCGAGTGGGTTATTAGTTTATCCGATTTGCCGAAAACTATACAAGTCCGCGAGAAGGTTATTAGTTTATCCGATTTGCCGAAAACTATACAAGTCCGCGAGAGGGTTATTAGTTTATCTAATATGCCGAAACTTACAAGTCCGCGCGAGGTTTATTAGATTATCCGATATTTCATAAATATTACAAGTCCGCGAGAGGTTTATTAGATTATCCGATATTTCGTAAATATTACAAGTCCGCGAGAAGGTTATTAGTTTATCCGATATGCCGAAAACTATACAAGTCCGCGAGTGGGTTATTAGTTTATCCGATTTGCCGAAAACTATACAAGTCCGCGAGAGGGTTATTAGTTTATCTAATATGCCGAAACTTACAAGTCCGCGCGAGGTTTATTAGATTATCCGATATTTCATAAATATTACAAGTCCGCGAGAAGGTTACTAGTTTATCCGATATACCGAAAACTATACAAGTCCGCGCAAGGTTTATTAGATTATCCGATATTTCGTAAATATTACAAGTCCGCGAGATGGTTATTAGTTTATCCGATATGCCGAAAATTATACAAGTCCGCGAGAAAGTTATTAGTTTATCCGATTTGCCGAAAACTATACAAGTCCGCGAGAGGGTTGTTAGTTTATCTAATATGCCGAAACTTACAAGTCCGCGCGAGGTTTATTAGATTATCCGATATTTCGTAAATATTACAAGTCCGCGAGATGGTTATTAGTTTATCCGATATGCCGAAAATTATACAAGTCCGCGAGAAGGTTATTAGTTTATCCGATTTGCCGAAAACTATACAAGTCCGCGAGAGGGTTGTTAGTTTATCTAATATGCCGAAACTTACAAGTCCGCGCGAGGTTTATTAGATTATCCGATATTTCGTAAATATTACAAGTCCGCGAGAAGGTTATTAGTTTATCCGATTTGCCGAAAACTATACAAGTCCGCGTGAAGGTTATTAGTTTATCCGATATGCCGAAAACTATACAAGTCCGCGAGAGGGTTATTAGTTTATCCAACATGCCGAAAATTATACAAGTCCGCGAGAAGGTTATTAGTTTATCCGATTTGCCGAAACTTATACAAGTCCGCGAGAAGGTTATTAGTTTATCCGATTTGCCGAAAACTATACAAGTCCGCGCGAGGTTTATTAGATTATCCGATATTTCGTAAATTTTACAAGTCCGCGAGAAGGTTATTAGTTTATCCGATATACCGAAAACTATACAAGTCCGCGTGAGGTTTATTAGATTATCCGATATTTCGTAAATATTACAAGTCCGCGAGATGGTTATTAGTTTATCCGATATGCCGAAAATTATACAAGTCCGAGAGAAGATGATTAGTTTATCCAATATGCCGAAACTTACAAGTCCGCGCGAGGTTTATTAGATTATCCGATTTGCCGAAAACTGTACAAGTCCGCGAGAACGTTATTAGTTTATCCGATTTGCCGAAAACTATACAAGTCCTCGAGAGGGTTATTAGATTATCCGATATTTCGTAAATATTACAAGTCCGCGAGAGGTTTATTAGATTATCCGATTTGCCGAAAACTATACAAGTCCGCGAGAAGGTTATTAGTTTATCCGATTTGCCGAAACTTATACAAGTCCGCGAGAAGGTTATTAGTTTATCCGATTTGCCGAAAACTATACAAGTCCGAGAGAAGATGATTAGTTTATCCAATATGCCGAAACTTACAAGTCCGCGAGAGGTTTATTAGATTATCCGATATTTCGTAAATATTACAAGTCCGCTAGAAGGTTATTAGTTTATCCGATTTCCCGAAAACTATACAAATCCGCGAGAAGGTTATTAGTTTATCCGATTTGCCGAAACTTATACAAGTCCGCGAGAAGGTTATTAGTTTATCCGATTTGCCGAAAACTATACAAGTCCGAGAGAAGATGATTAGTTTATCCAATATGCCGAAACTTACAAGTCCGCGAGAGGTTTATTAGATTATCCGATATTTCGTAAATATTACAAGTCCGCGAGAAGGTTATTAGTTTATCCGATTTGCCGAAACTTATACAAGTCCGCGAGAAGGTTATTAGTTTATCCGATTTGCCGAAAACTATACAAATCCGCGCGAGGTTTATTAGATTATCCGATATTTCGTAAATATTACAAGTCCGCGAGAGGTTTATTAAATTATCCGTTTAGCCGAAAACTATACAAATCCGCGAGAGGGTTATTAGTTTATCTAATATGCCGAAACTTACAAGTCCGCGCGAGGTTTATTAGATTATCCGATATTTCTTAAATTTTACAAGACCGCGAGAAGGTTATTAGTTTATCCGATTTGCCGAAAACTATACAAGTCCGCGCGAGGTTTATTAGATTATCCGATATTTCGTAAATATTACAAGTCCGCGAGAGGTTTATTAAATTATCCGTTTAGCCGAAAACTATACAAATCCGCGAGAGGGTTATTAGTTTATCTAATATGCCGAAACTTACAAGTCCGCGCGAGGTTTATTAGATTATCCGATATTTCTTAAATTTTACAAGTCCGCGAGAAGGTTATTAGTTTATCCGATTTGCCGAAAACTATACAAGTCCGCGAGAGGGTTGTTAGTTTATCTAATATGCCGAAACTTACAAGTCCGCGCGAGGTTTATTAGATTATCCGATATTTCGTAAATATTACAAGTCCGCGAGAAGGTTATTAGTTTATCCGATTTGCCGAAAACTATACAAGTCCGCGTGAAGGTTATTAGTTTATCCGATATGCCGAAAACTATACAAGTCCGCGAGAGGGTTATTAGTTTATCCAACATGCCGAAAATTATACAAGTCCGCGAGAAGGTTATTAGTTTATCCGATTTGCCGAAACTTATACAAGTCCGCGAGAAGGTTATTAGTTTATCCGATTTGCCGAAAACTATACAAGTCCGCGCGAGGTTTATTAGATTATCCGATATTTCGTAAATTTTACAAGTCCGCGAGAAGGTTATTAGTTTATCCGATATACCGAAAACTATACAAGTCCGCGTGAGGTTTATTAGATTATCCGATATTTCGTAAATATTACAAGTCCGCGAGATGGTTATTAGTTTATCCGATATGCCGAAAATTATACAAGTCCGCGCGAGGTTTATTAGATTATCCGATCTGCCGAAAACTGTACAAGTCCGCGAGAAGGTTATTAGTTTATCCGATATGCCGAAAATTATACAAGTCCGCGAGAAGGTTATTAGATTATCCGATATTTCGTAAATATTACAAGTCGGCGAGAAGGTTATTAGTTTATCCGATATACCGAAAACTATACAAGTCCGCGTGAGGTTTATTAGATTATCCGATATTTCGTAAATATTACAAGTCCGCGAGATGGTTATTAGTTTATCCGATATGCCGAAAATTATACAAGTCCGCGCGAGGTTTATTAGATTATCCGATTTGCCGAAAACTGTACAAGTCCGCGAGAACGTTATTAGTTTATCCGATTTGCCGAAAACTATACAAGTCCTCGAGAGGGTTATTAGATTATCCGATATTTCGTAAATATTACAAGTCCGCGAGAGGTTTATTAGATTATCCGATTTGCCGAAAACTATACAAGTCCGCGAGAAGGTTATTAGTTTATCCGATTTGCCGAAACTTATACAAGTCCGCGAGAAGGTTATTAGTTTATCCGATTTGCCGAAAACTATACAAGTCCGAGAGAAGATGATTAGTTTATCCAATATGCCGAAACTTACAAGTCCGCGAGAGGTTTATTAGATTATCCGATATTTCGTAAATATTACAAGTCCGCTAGAAGGTTATTAGTTTATCCGATTTCCCGAAAACTATACAAATCCGCGAGAAGGTTATTAGTTTATCCGATTTGCCGAAACTTATACAAGTCCGCGAGAAGGTTATTAGTTTATCCGATTTGCCGAAAACTATACAAGTCCGAGAGAAGATGATTAGTTTATCCAATATGCCGAAACTTACAAGTCCGCGAGAGGTTTATTAGATTATCCGATATTTCGTAAATATTACAAGTCCGCGAGAAGGTTATTAGTTTATCCGATTTGCCGAAACTTATACAAGTCCGCGAGAAGGTTATTAGTTTATCCGATTTGCCGAAAACTATACAAATCCGCGCGAGGTTTATTAGATTATCCGATATTTCGTAAATATTACAAGTCCGCGAGAGGTTTATTAAATTATCCGTTTAGCCGAAAACTATACAAATCCGCGAGAGGGTTATTAGTTTATCTAATATGCCGAAACTTACAAGTCCGCGCGAGGTTTATTAGATTATCCGATATTTCTTAAATTTTACAAGACCGCGAGAAGGTTATTAGTTTATCCGATTTGCCGAAAACTATACAAGTCCGCGCGAGGTTTATTAGATTATCCGATATTTCGTAAATATTACAAGTCCGCGAGAGGTTTATTAAATTATCCGTTTAGCCGAAAACTATACAAATCCGCGAGAGGGTTATTAGTTTATCTAATATGCCGAAACTTACAAGTCCGCGCGAGGTTTATTAGATTATCCGATATTTCTTAAATTTTACAAGTCCGCGAGAAGGTTATTAGTTTATCCGATATACCGAAAACTATACAAGTCCGCGCAAGGTTTATTAGATTATCCGATATTTCGTTAATATTACAAGTCCGCGAGATGGTTATTAGTTTATCCGATATGCCGAAAATTATACAAGTCCGCGAGAAAGTTATTAGTTTATCCGATTTGCCGAAAACTATACAAGTCCGCGAGAGGGTTGTTAGTTTATCTAATATGCCGAAACTTACAAGTCCGCGCGAGGTTTATTAGATTATCCGATATTTCGTAAATATTACAAGTCCGCGAGATGGTTATTAGTTTATCCGATATGCCGAAAATTATACAAGTCCGCGCGAGGTTTATTAGATTATCCGATTTGCCGAAAACTATACAAGTCCGCGAGAGGGTTGTTAGTTTATCTAATATGCCGAAACTTACAAGTCCGCGCGAGGTTTATTAGATTATCCGATATTTCGTAAATATTACAAGTCCGCGAGAAGGTTATTAGTTTATCCGATATGCCGAAAATTATACAAGTCCGCGAGAGGGTTATTAGATTATCCGATATTTCGTAAATATTACAAGTCCGCGAGAAGGTTATTAGTTTATCCGATATGCCGAAAACTATACAAGTCCGCGCGAGGTTTATTAGATTATCCGATTTGCCGAAAACTATACAAGTCCGCGAGATGGTTATTAGTTTATCCGATATGCCAAAAATTATACAAGTCCGCGAGAGGGTTATTAGTTTATCCAACATGCCGAAAATTATACAAGTCCGCGCGAGGTTTATTAGATTATCCGATATTTCGTAAATATTACAAGTCCGCGAGAAGGTTATTAGTTTATCCGATTTGCCGAAACTTATACAAGTCCGCGAGAAGGTTATTAGTTTATCCGATTTGCCGAAAACTATACAAATCCGCGCGAGGTTTATTAGATTATCCGATATTTCGTAAATATTACAAGTCCGCGAGAGGTTTATTAAATTATCCGATATTTCGTAAATATTACAAGTCCGCGAGAAGGTTATTAGTTTATCCGATATGCCGAAAACTATACAAGTCCGCGCGAGGTTTATTAGATTATCCGATTTGCCGAAAACTATACAAGTCCGCGAGATGGTTATTAGTTTATCCGATATGCCAAAAATTATACAAGTCCGCGAGAGGGTTATTAGTTTATCCAACATGCCGAAAATTATACAAGTCCGCGCGAGGTTTATTAGATTATCCGATATTTCGTAAATATTACAAGTCCGCGAGATGGTTATTAGTTTATCCGATATGCCGAAAATTATACAAGTCCGCGCGAGGTTTATTAGATTATCCGATATTTCGTAAATATTACAAGTCCGCTAGAAGGTTATTAGTTTATCCGATTTCCCGAAAACTATACAAGTACGCGAGTGGGTTATTAGTTTATCCGATATGCCGAAAATTATACAAGTCCGCGAGAAGGTTATTAGTTTATCCGATTTGCCAAAACTTATACAAGTCCGCGAGAAGGTTATTAGTTTATCCGATTTGCCGAAACTTATACAAGTCCGCGAGAAGGTTATTAGTTTATCCGATTTGCCGAAAACTATACAAGTCCGCGAGAGGGTTGTTAGTCTATCTAATATGCCGAAACTTACAAGTCCGCGCGAGGTTTATTAGATTATCCGATATTTCGTAAATATTACAAGTCCGCGAGATGGTTATTAGTTTATCCGATATGCCGAAAATTATACAAGTCCGCGCGAGGTTTATTAGTTTATCCGATTTGCCGAAAACTATACAAATCCGCGAGAGGGTTATTAGTTTATTTAATATGCCGAAACTTACAAGTCCGCGCGAGGTTTATTAGATTATCCGATATTTCTTAAATTTTACAAGTCCGCGAGAAGGTTATTAGTTTATCCGATTTGCCGAAAACTATACAAGTCCGCGCGAGGTTTATTAGATTATCCGATATTTCGTAAATATTACAAGTCCGCGAAAGGTTTATTAAATTATCCGTTTAGCCGAAAACTATACAAATCCGCGAGAGGGTTATTAGTTTATCTAATATGCCGAAACTTACAAGTCCGCGCGAGGTTTATTAGATTATCCGATATTTCTTAAATTTTACAAGTCCGCGAGAAGGTTATTACTTTATCCGATATGCCGAAAACTATACAAGTCCGCGCGAGGTTTATTAGATTATCCGATTTGCCGAAAACTATACAAGTCCGCGAGTGGGTTATTAGTTTATCCGATTTGCCGAAAACTATACAAGTCCGCGAGAAGGTTATTAGTTTATCCGATTTGCCGAAAACTATACAAGTCCGCGAGAGGGTTATTAGTTTATCTAATATGCCGAAACTTACAAGTCCGCGCGAGGTTTATTAGATTATCCGATATTTCATAAATATTACAAGTCCGCGAGAGGTTTATTAGATTATCCGATATTTCGTAAATATTACAAGTCCGCGAGAAGGTTATTAGTTTATCCGATATGCCGAAAACTATACAAGTCCGCGAGTGGGTTATTAGTTTATCCGATTTGCCGAAAACTATACAAGTCCGCGAGAGGGTTATTAGTTTATCTAATATGCCGAAACTTACAAGTCCGCGCGAGGTTTATTAGATTATCCGATATTTCATAAATATTACAAGTCCGCGAGAAGGTTACTAGTTTATCCGATATACCGAAAACTATACAAGTCCGCGCAAGGTTTATTAGATTATCCGATATTTCGTAAATATTACAAGTCCGCGAGATGGTTATTAGTTTATCCGATATGCCGAAAATTATACAAGTCCGCGAGAAAGTTATTAGTTTATCCGATTTGCCGAAAACTATACAAGTCCGCGAGAGGGTTGTTAGTTTATCTAATATGCCGAAACTTACAAGTCCGCGCGAGGTTTATTAGATTATCCGATATTTCGTAAATATTACAAGTCCGCGAGATGGTTATTAGTTTATCCGATATGCCGAAAATTATACAAGTCCGCGAGAAGGTTATTAGTTTATCCGATTTGCCGAAAACTATACAAGTCCGCGAGAGGGTTGTTAGTTTATCTAATATGCCGAAACTTACAAGTCCGCGCGAGGTTTATTAGATTATCCGATATTTCGTAAATATTACAAGTCCGCGAGATGGTTATTAGTTTATCCGATATGCCGAAAACTATACAAGTCCGCGAGAGGGTTGTTAGTTTATCTAATATGCCGAAACTTACAAGTCCGCGCGAGGTTTATTAGATTATCCGATATTTCGTAAATATTACAAGTCCGCGAGAAGGTTATTAGTTTATCCGATTTGCCGAAAACTATACAAGTCCGCGTGAAGGTTAATAGTTTATCCGATTTGCCGAAACTTATACAAGTCCGCGAGAAGGTTATTAGTTTATCCGATTTGCCGAAAACTATACAAGTCCGCGCGAGGTTTATTAGATTATCCGATATTTCGTAAATATTACAAGTCCGCGCGAGGTTTATTAGATTATCCGATTTGCCGAAAAC
>NW_026707069.1:0-95237 GCF_024137745.1 Phymastichus coffea | reverse complement strand
TGCCACGACGCCAAGAGACGCCATGCAGATACAACTATTTTACCCGTTTTAGCGCCCCTTCCCCTACGCAGGCAGCCGATCAAGCTCTCGTTTTGTTGCGTTGCTTGCGAAATAATAATCGCGCCCCGAGTGATATAAATATCTTGGCCGAATTTATCATTAAGAATAACAATTTATACTCGATAAAAGGTTTAGTACTTTCAAGGATTTACACGGTGAAACTAAATTTGTAAAATTTACACGAGTAATAGATTTCCATTTGAAATACGCTGAGTCAAAATTACACATCTGGATCCGTGCAAAATTAATGACAATGTATTTAAATGAGAACAATACGCTTGCCTTGTTTAATTTTACACAGTTGGTTTTGTCGTAACTCTGGCCAAGAAAGTTACGAAGCTTATAAATAGCCGTCAATTAATAAAACGTCAATCAGATTGCTTTGTTAGAGAAGATAATGAAATATTTTGATTCTATAATTCACGTTATTACCGCGCATGTGCAGCTATAGCCGTGCATAATTTAACTATTGAAATATTGAACGATTCAGACTTATAGACAGTTGCTTTATGTGAAAATCCATTAAGATATTCGGCGCAGAGATCGATTCCAGCGTCTCCCGAGCGAGGCAGTATAGGTCCGATTCTGCGTGCGCGCGTCAGGTTAGCGGGGACATTTGAAATGCCAGCGAGGCCCGGGGCAACGGATAAAGGTGTCAAGACTATTACGGCGGTTTTGACGCGCGACCGGCCAAACAAGAGCATTTAAGCCGCGGCGCCGCTTCTTAGGTTGTTGTTGCGAAGAGCATGTGTTGACTACAAATAACTCGCGAGCCGCGAAGCAATTGTGTATGAGGCGCTTGTAGCGCGCTCGGCAACGAGTGCGAGCTAGCGCGGCTGTAGCCGACTGCTTGCCCAGTAACCTCACGTGTTACTCATAAAGAACCAATTCTTATCTAATACACCATATAAATTCAGGATCAGAGTACCATTTCGTAGTGCAGATCTTCAACGTAATCCGCGAGACCCCCTCCCACCCCCCCTGCTTCGCAACGTGATTGTCCGTCGCTGGAACACTGACCGTTCTAACCCCTCCCCCGCACACACTCACACGCACACACGTATACATTTTCACCTTACCATTTCGGACTTGATTTTTTGCGATTTCCCTCCCTGTTGCTTTTAATAACGCCTTTTCATCTATTATTTATATCAATCAATTCGTGGCTTTTATCGCGCACTCGATGTTTATTGTTTTTTTTTTTTCGCTGCGTCCAGCTAGCGGCATTTAATTTATTTGCGTTGAGACACCTTGCTCATACTGAAAAAACGCCTTTCGCTTAGACAAAAGGAAAAATCGGAGAAAGAGCGATACATTTCTTGCCGATAGAACTTTTTACCGGTGCGAATAAAAAATTTTAGAGTTCGAGAAAACGTGACACGCCGACGAATAGTTTTCCAGGCATTACAGGACTTTATCTTGTAAGATTCGTTACAAAAATAACCAATTTCGGCGATGCGACATTATCGATATTACAAAGGCAAATTACACAAGTATCTCTATCAGAAATATTTATCGTGAAAATTATATTCTTCGGTCTATAATTAAATTGATGAAAAGAAAAAGTTCTTTCTGACTGTACACTTTTCATAAATGAATATTCCATTTACGGGCGTTCGGTTTTTCGGCAATCGTTCGTAACTCAGAACCTTGTATTACCGTCGAAAAAGATGAACGGCCAACATCGCTTTCACTTTGCTGTTAAATAGCCTGGCCTTCTTTGGCCTTGAAGTTCACGCGAAGACACCTTATACAATCCTTTACATGAGTCGAAGCAAAAAAGTCGTGCCAGCTGACTTCAGACCTACAAGTACTATCAGTAAAAGAATAAATTAAAACACCCAAGAAACAGAAATTAATGAGTGCATAAATAAGTCTCAATCTACATGTTATGCGCATTTACTTGTTGTCTGATAGTATTAGACAAATTGTAAATAAACATGGAGTAATAACAAAAATTGACTTCGAAAAACAATTTATTTGCTTTTATTTATTTTCAAACTATTTGTTGACAATTGGTGTTATTTAGTATTGCTAGTGTAGTCAAGCGCGCCTCGCGCTTTCATTTTTCGTTTGCATTGATATCCAGTTTCATGCTTGAATCAAATTAAAATTGTTACGGACGAAATAAAAAATTCTAAATTACGACAAACGCATAAAGCGATTCCATGTTCTGGCCAACAACCGTCGATGTTATTTGGTAAATAAAAATCCTATCGCGTAATTGATATTCGGAGATTTTATTACAATTTCATATCTAATAACGTAGCAAATGCTTAGGTGTTTAGCTATGGATAATGGGTAGCGCGCCAAGTTTGTTTCTCTGTTTTTTATTTCTAAGTAAATCGAATCAGCCTTATCTCGCGATTTAATTTTTTTTATTTTTTAAAAATCTCAAACTTTTACTAAGATATCTCTATAAATAATTTATCGATACATGATTCTTTTAATTTCTGGTAATTATAATTATACGAAGCAAGAATTTGTAACAAATATATTTAAATAATTTATACGTCCGGAGATAAATCTTACTTATTTGTTGAATGTGTCAGTTGCGGTGTTATTATTATTATATTATATCTAAACATGGATATATATACAAATACATGATTTACCGACTTTTATTTATTCATTTTTTGGCATATTTTCTTCTAAAATACAAATTGGAAGACGTTTCTACTTAGGCTAATAAATGGTTATTAGATAATAAAGCGAAATACGGTCGACTCGTTAATGAACTCAACAAAATGTTTATTTCCGTAGCAACGTTGCATGGTGACTGTCTATTTTTCTCAGATAAAATTATTGATCCAATTTTCTTTTAAAAATATTATTTTTGTTAATTTTAAGTGTGTACGTCCTCCGATGCGTATTTTAAGAGAAAATATGCCCCGAAAAAAAAGTCGACAAAACAGATGTATGGCATCCCCTTAAGGTTAATAGGTCATCTTTCTTCCTTATTTTTTCTTTCATAAAAAAGAGAACCTGACAAAGTGAAGCCAGTTTATTCGTGATTTATGATTGGCTAAAAGATATAGTCGTGTGATCAGCTATTATGGTATAGTGTATATGTATTATATACACTCATAACAAATTACTACAGCATGAATTTAATATGAATTGATTGATTCGTTGATTCCTGTTAACCTCAAAATGGAAACCGACTGATGTCTCGATATAGAAATTAATCGAACTTTGCTTTAGTGGTTTCGGTTGTATTAAGTTACGTGAAATGTTACAAAATTTTTAGAAAAATGCATTTATTACAATCGTGATAAATGTCTACTGAAATATGATATTTACGTGCGATTATAAATTATTATAATGTTTTTAAAATTTACATAATTTTTTTTCATTGATAACATTATTTAATTACAAGTAAAGTAACTGCATGTTTATTTAGTAATAAATAATATCGTCGGTTATACCTCATATCAAATTATATTGAATTTTCAAATTTTCAATTTCGCCAATAAAAGTTTTGATCTACAATCGTGCATTAAAACAAATGAAACAAAAACTGAGGAAAAAGATGAGTGCGTGAGGCACGTTAGACATCACTGGGTACGTCATAAATATCGAATCTTATGTTTCTTCATTTGCTGATTAATAGTATATTTAAACCGTGTGATGTAAATTCGTACACGTACTTGCCGAACAAATTTCATTGATATAATATCAGCGGTTATCCGATGCGATTAGCATTAACTACTTTCGACACCTTGCAAACAAGGCTTTGTACCCACTAGCGACAATTACAAGTGCTCGATAATAATTTTAATTGGAACATGTCGACTGGATAAAGTAAGTAATCCCAACGCAAAGTAAATAAGTGACTAGGACATCTGGAAATAATATTGTTTCTCTTTCCTCGCGTAAATAAAATATGCAATTGACAAACGCCTAAGATTTATTGCAGCCCGTAGATTTACTAGAAATGAAGTGACAGCAGCAAAACAGGCGTAGCAGTTCTGATGGGTGTGTAAACGAGAGATGATGAAAGAAAACGAGAGAAGAAAAAAGAGAATAAAATAATCCTCTATTTAAGGCACTTCTCGAGTGCGTCAACTTAACGAAAATATACGTTAGTCTCGTGAAGCGTGTTGGGATGAAGAAGTGCGAGGGCGTGAAAAAGATCTCGGACGCGAGAGTAGGGGGGAGGGGGGGCAGAGAAGGGTATGGCAGGAAGGAAGGAGAGGAGCCCGCTGCGCTCGTGCGGTGGAGGCGATCGTCTTTTGTCCTAAGCCTCGCAGGGTATATTAATGTGAAGAACATGTTACAAGTACGAACAACGAAGGAAAGAAGCGAGCGCGCGGCGCGTCCACGGAATACTAACGATCTATCGCCAAATCTCTCGAAAAAGACCTCGTTTAACGACACGTCTTTGCATTTTAACGGCATTTCTCGCTGCTTAGTGCCAGTCCTAACTTTTTCTCGTAAAAATAGATGAAAATCCCCTGCTCCCGCAGCCCGTGTGCGCACCTCGCAAGGCACATACTTTTTGTTACTCTCTCTCTCTCTTTCTTTCGAATTTCTCTAGCTCGTTACTTCGTCCTCTGACCTTTCCACGAGCGCCTACGTGTACCAACGTCATTGCCCGTGCAACTTCCCTTTTCGCCCCTGCCGAACTTGACTCTTCCACTCATCGTCTTCTCTGCTGTTTCTTTTTTTTTTCAGAATGACGACCTGGTATTCGATCACGACAGCAAATCGAGCGTCGACAGTCCCGCGGAGCAGCGTCACGAATCGCTGTTCGGTAGGATCTGGCAGTGGCTCAGCAGTGAAGCGGATTTCTTGACGCCATTGAAATTGGGTACTTAATTATGCAAACCTTGTCTTCTTTTCGTTTAATGCTTAATTCAATTTGTGGCTTTCATAACGCGATTTCAAAAGTTTTCCACGAAAGCGACGACAGTTGAGCGAGTTTTCTATATTTCAGAGGATTCTCGCAAGCCGCTGGAATCGAATTCGTTGACGAGCTCTAATAGTCGTCAAAAACGGCAAGCCAAGGAAGACAATGAAGTTATCAATGATGAATATAAATCTCGAAGTAATCAATATAACGTAAGTTAATTAAATACTTGAAATAATATCAATAGACCGCTTTAATTTGATTAGCATTCACTGTATAATAAATATAGAGTCTCCGAACCGAAGTTTTGAGATATTCAAATTCGTTCATGTTACAGTTTAAAGTTGTTTAAAAGATATAAAATAGAATTTATTTCAGTTCTTGCTATTATAATCTGCTATCGCTCGTTATAATTTCAATAATTATTTGTTTGCACGTATATATAGGAATATTCGTCGGTACAGCCAAAACTATCGAGCAAATATAACCAAGGTGACGATGAAGATGACGTGGGTTCCGGAGAATCCGAAGTAGATAGAGACGTGGAAGGTAGTGCAAACAATAATGACTTTCATACGACAGTGTCAGCGATTACCACGACGCCGACCACCACCACTACTACTACGACTACGACTACTACGATTACTACTACCAGTACTACCACTACTCATGGAAGTCAAGGAATTGAAACGAACCTTGGTGATGGAAATGAGTTTGATGAGAAAAGTGAGAATAATATATCGGTTTTCTTTGAAATTCATTGGAAGTTGCTTTAATCGATAACTGTTTTTCAGATGTTTATAGGATATCCATGACTATTAACGAGCCGTACAGAGCAGAATTCGATAGGCGAGACGATGACAAGTTCAAAAAGTTTGCTGAGAATCTCACAAGAACCGTCGAAGACATTTTACACCAGCATTTGCGCAGAGATCACCACGTTACTTTCGTCAAAATGGAGTGAGTCTTCTAGAACTTATAAACTTGCAAAAATAAATCTGAACGATCGTCTATGTTTTTTCTTATAGGAACGCTCCAGATCCATTCGAATCTCGCGTTAACTTGGATATCTCCACGATCAGCAGTGAATCTGACGTTCGAGACGAACTTGAAACCCATATTAACAAATATTATTCTTTGGGCAAGTTTACAGTCAATCCTTCTACCTTCCGACTCCGCGCCGTTATAGGTAGGCTAATATTTCTAATGAGTTATGCTAACTTATATTGAGCATTTTACGTTTCCATTACTGTTACGTCGTTTGTTACAAATATTGTCCCGTATAATGAACCGTTTTAGACTAATATATAACAAAACGTAACGTCTGTGAATAAGTTGGAATTTTTAAAATCTATTTCTTACGTTTTATATTTCAATTTTAGCGTGTCAATCAGGAGAAATTTCTTGTGATGTTTCGAGATGTATTTTACAATCACAACGATGTGATTTCAAGTCAGACTGCGAAGATGGTAGCGACGAAGCTGGTTGCAGATATCCGAGTGAGTTTATTTCTATATTGTTAAGTTTTCTGATTAAATAATACCTAAAGTACGAATGGTAAATTGTGATGATTATTATTAAATTATAAATTTGCAAGCTCTGCAAGAATTATCATGCAAAAGTCAAATGTTTTACATTCACTGAGAATATGAGCCTTCACGTCATGCATATTGAAATTCATTATTAAATAAAAAAGAATTATTTCTAATTGAGCATTTAGTGAAATGAACAGTATATTCCGTATCTATGCACGAATATTGATTTTGTCTTCGCGTACGGGGTATCTTACAAAATTAGAATAAGTTATGTATTATTAAAAGAAATGGTGTTAATTGATTTACAAATTCTACTTACCTCCTCTCGATGTCGCAGATCTGTGGTCGGTAAAGATGTTGAGCTTCGGACGATAAACGAAAGATCGATTTTTTTTAAGATACCGCAGAGTTCGCGGTTGCCGATTATGGTCCTTACATTTTATAGAAACATAATTTTATTGTTAAATAAATAAATGATTGCGGTTAAAGGGATATTTCCAACTAATATATTTATCTGATATTCAAGCATTACTGACATTGATAAGAAATTCTCGATGAAAATCATGAATCATTTTGAAATTGGATTTAATACAGGCATAATTGAATTTTAAATTTGATCGAATATGCACGGAAATAGTATCGGGTGAAAATGAAAAAGGTCGAATAGTTGAGCAGTGACCACGCAGTGATAAACGAAACTATAATTTTTCGCGTTCCTTTTCTTCATTAAATATCACTTTGAAAACCAATACGCTTCGTATGTTTCAATCAACAGTTTCTAAACGCATACGCATACTGAAAACTTGTATTGAAACAATGGAAAACTTGATTGAAACTGTTATGCGCGCAAAGACGCGCGCGGCGCGCTTTTATCGGAAATGCAAATATTGAAGTACGCACTGTAAATCAATATAAATGCATCGCGAAGTATGTGCTGTACGAGCTTTTGAGTAGTTTATGGGACACTTAAGTATTTTTTTCCTTTTTTTCTCGAAAGATTCAAAGTGAAAATTGCTCAACGTGCTTGCGCGAGTGGATAGTTGTTAAATCTAGAATAGTTCTGTTTATAGCTTCTATTTCCAGAAATGCTCGCAGCGAGCGCGCGCGCGCGCGTGTCGCCCGCGGAGGCCGAAAAGGCCAAAGCTGCCAAGCCCGTCACGTGTTTCACTTTCATTAGGACTAATTAATACAAATCTTTCGGATAAGCGATGCTCTTTGAGCTTATAATAAATCACGAATAGCCGCATGCTAACCACGTCAGCTAAAAATATTCAAAGGAGCGGGAAAGAAAAAAAAAAACGATCGGATGGCTTGCGAGTCGAGCGGGAGAGGCTTGATGATTAGTCGATCTCAACACGTTAAATAAGGTCAGCAGCTGGCGAAGCTGTCGGTTGCCGTGGCTGCGTCGCCGGCTGTGCATTAGAATGCCGTACTGATGAATATTCAAAAAATGTCGAGGGCTTTTTGCTCGTGGTCTTGTTCTCATCCGCGAGCTCGCTCGCGCGCGCAAAAGACGTTGCTGCAGTCTCTCTTTTTTTACTCCTCTCCTTTTTATATGCCAAGCAGATCGATCGCGCGATGCACATTATGGACCTCTCGTGTGCATGTACTTCTCGCCGCAGCGTATATACTTCCGACAAATTGAAAAAGAGGCTGAAGAAAAGCCAAAAAAAAAAATAAAAATTCTCGATCACTCTCCTAAGGTCGTTCAACTTCTTTTTTCGTCCGATGGATTTCGTCCTGCGCGAATCCACTACAGCGCCTCTTTCGGTCTTTCTTTTTCCTGTCGCTTGCCAATTTCCAGCGTCACGCAGCAGTGACAACTGCTTAAAAAAACCAGGAAGCTAATACTTATGAACCCGTTGTGTGCACGACTCGCGCGATCGATAAGACGTTGAGCTTTTCCGCGACATCCGTGCTTGGCTAATTAATATCCCAAATGCTTAATGGGCCATTCGTTTCCTCCCTCCCCCCTCTTTTTTAGACTTCTAGCTCACTTTGCCTGCTCCCTCGTCGTTTGCATTATTCAATTTCCGCAAGGCGAAAGCTTACCTTTCGCGAGTATTGCCGAGCGATAAGAGGTTTGGTTACGAATCAAGAGTTACGCTTCGAGGAAAACATACAATCCCAGCGTAGCCGCGCCGGCAATTTCAAGAGCATGTGCCTACAACCGGGCTATAAAAGTTGAAGTGATACACGTACACATTCATTGAAGCACGCGCCTCGCTCCGCGAGTGGGCCATAGAAGATTGCAATGAAATACCGTCATGCGATGATGATGGGGATTCCCGCGGTTCAGTTTGGACTGCTTCTCTTCAATTTATATCTCTTACGACGCGTTACTTGAAGGCTTCGTTCGACCAGCTTTCAACAAGCTCGTAACTTTTAATTCCACGCGATTGGGAAAATGATGCGTGCGCGTTAATAAAAAAAAAAAAAAAAAAAAAAAAGTAAAAAAAATGATACGTTCCAAGGCGTGCGCGCCTGCGCTGTACGCGCGCGTACGAATTTCACTGGGATTGAAAAGCGGTACAGTCAGCGTAACGCAGAGCGCAGCCAGCACGTGCGGAGTCGCATTCCTGTGCCGCGCAGCGCGGAGCTTCGAGAGACACTCGACGCGCGCGTCTCTCGAAAGGCAGTCGGGGAGCGGGTTGCGCGCGTCCGCGTACACAATCGAGTCACGAAATTCGCGTCGAACGCGCCGCGCGGTAATCGTGTCCGAGGGTGGCAGAGTCGCTGTCCGTCGATCGCGGAGAGATGGGGGGCGCGACGTCAGGGGAGCAGCAGCAGCGCGACGACGAAACGCGCGATCGCGAGTCCGGGGCGCCGCGTAATAACGCTTTTGCGGGCGGGCGCAGCGATATTTAGAACTTGCCGGCGCGCAATGACACTGCGGCGGGGCGAGGAAAAGACCAGATTGCTGGGCGTTACCGACTCTACGTCGCGCACTTAGCATCCCTTTGCCTCTCTCTAATTTACCCCCCGTTGCTGCTGCTGCTGCTGCTGCTGATGCGATATCCGACTTTTTGCAATTTACCGCTCTCCGAGCTTCCGTTCCAAATCTCTTTTCAGTCGTTGCGTCGCGCGGACAATCTCGATTGCTCGTGTAGTTTTTTCGTTGTCTATTGTGGTGCTTTCGGTGAGCGAGTCGGAGGGAAATCGAGCGGTAAGATTTATCGTAAGTTTTAATTGGGTATGCGTAGCCTGCACAATACTCTCGTCGGAAAGTTATGATTGAAAATTATTGCGGACGTTATCGCATCTCCCTTCTTCCATCTTCTCTGTAATGCCGTGCGACGAGCCACGCACAGCTGCAGATCCGCGACTTTTTGCCGTACGTTCGTTCGTTCCCGACGCAGTTTTTACTTCGCGTCGATGACAAACGTTGCGCAGCACTCTGTGCCGTGCTGCTTTAAATAAGTCGCAACAGCGTTGTCAAATTAATATTGAAGCTTCGCGCGCTAGATGCGAATCAATAATGCAAAGCCGAGCGCTTTCGTCGAACCGAGAATCGGCGTGGCTCCGCGCCGGTCAACCGCGACTGCAGCTTGCCGCCGTGGCGTAATAATAGAAGCCGACGAGGACACAATCCGTCCGAGTACGTTGCGCAGGGCGTGAGCGTCCGAGTGCCGCGCTTAGGACTGGTCAAATGCACGTCGCGTCTAATAATAGTCGACGAGCGCGGCAACGCGTGCAGTCCAGCCGGCAAGGCGCGATAAGCGCGACTCGTAAAGGGAAAAGCACGAGGGGGCCCCGCGCGCGCGACACGAAAGCCTCGGCTGATTAGCCGCGCCGTGGAAATTCTCGGCCGCGGCGCGTTCTTCGCTCTACGCGGGCGGACAGAGCGTCGATTCGGCTCGCGCGCGCGGCTCGGACTGCCCCGGCAAATCGGAAAAGTTTTAAATAAAGTAAGTTTTTTGAAGCGTGCCCTTTGCATTCGCCGACGCGCCAAGCGAAAACTCATTGTCGACCCGACACGTCTCACGCACCCACTCTTCTCCGCCGCGCCGTTCTATTTATTTATTCAGCTCTCTCACTCCCTCCCTGCCTCCCTCCCTCCTTGTGCCGCGCCTCTCCATGCTAATCGTGTCTCTTTCGCTCTTGCTTGCGCTGTACGATCACCTTCGACGCTTCTCCTGGTGACGACGCTTGTCGTGACAACTGTCGATGGCGGCGTCACCATTCATGACAGTCGTGTAACTTTCGTTTTATGAACACTGATTGATCGCTCTGCCTTTTGGGAAAAGACCAGCTTCTCCTGACCACTTTGACACGTTGATGTGTTTCTAGAAAAACAGGTTTTCGAAATCTCCCGTCGAAAATGCAAGTGTATCGTTGATTTGTCGCGTCCGTACCGTGAAAACAACAAGCCATTCGGCCTGCTTCTGTCGTTCTCCAACAGCTCGACGACGTACAAATCGGAATTTAATAATCGACAAAGGAACTGAATGAGACGCGAAGGCGTTTTCTAAATTAGAGTTTCCTTGTCGACCGATTAATCTGTATTGCCCGTCCATTCGAGACCAACGTAGTTTCTCGGCTCGTCGCTCGTAGATCAATTGCATGGACTTTTTATGCCGTACAGTTGTCATACGTTAATTATTGGAAATTCTACGCGCTCGCCAATAATCGGAAGCAGCCATGGAGATAACATATCCCGATTTAATATACATAGAGATATATAGGAGTAAGAAATTCTTAGTTTGAAGACGGATGACAGATCTGGTGAAATTTCTATAATACCAACGTCTATTTTCAGAAATGAAAGCGATGCAAGCGTGAATATTTCATTTTATGTTTGAGTACAAACTATCTCGCGCGCCAAAATGCCGAGTTCACTTTGGGAAAAATCCCACTTGTCAAGTCCGATCAGCAACGATCCAATGCTTATAAAGCTGCTCGGCTCTAACTGCACGCTTTCCTTCGCTGATGCATTCATTGGACAGTTGAATTGTTCATCGCTGCATGTAGCGAAAAATAAATTTGCAGACTCAGTTTTGCTAATGAGAGCGAGCGAGAGACATTATTTGCGATCGCGTTTCCCAAAGCTAATGCCCGGTGGGAGCGACCTCTGTCAAAATAGTTGGCTGTTTTGGGGTCACTTGGAAAGAAAAAAAAAAATCCAACCGGACGACGACAAGAAGCGATCTGCAAGCGAATCCTAGCAACAGTTCCATCGACCGGAATAACGATTCGACAGATCGCCCTTGTGCCAGTTCGCACGATCGAAACTGGACCGAACAATAAAGAGCGATCGCGAAAGCGGAGTGCGAGGGGGCTCGCGGAGCGTCTTCATAATCTGAATGCGCGCGCCTTCGCGCTCCGTACCTATTTATAAGAGTTAAGTCAGCATATGGAAGAGTTCGACCTCACAGCAGCTCGCTTTTAACAGCTTCTCATAGGCTCTCATCGAGCAGCTACTAGCCTCCAAAACAATCGCAGTTCCACTGTTTCTGCTTGCTCCTTCCACTTGCGTCACGCGCTTCTCGTCATTTCGGATTGGCGCCTGCTTATTCTTCGCCATCAATCCTCAATGACCACTAGTGCACATACGTATTTTAATTTCTTGCTTTCACATTGTTCTTTGTCGCATTGAAGGCTTGAGGAATTCGTCTGTTAATCCTCGCCTTACGTGTACTACACGTCCTGTAATTGTTTAATCGATTTCGCGGTGCATCATTTTAAACATGTATAATGTATCTTCTTTCTTTTTCGAGCGATTATACGGACTATCAACTATTTACATTCCATCTGTTTTGCAAATATGAAAGAAGGAAATCCGTCGCTTAATGCTGTACGCTGATGTTAGATCAGTCCATGCATAAACGAAGTTATGTTTGAAAAATTCAATTCTTAACTAATAGGATATTGGAAATCTAAGCTCCGACCACTTGGCATGACTGAACGTTTTTATATCCTTGAAGCGTGAGCTTTGAGCTCGTTGAGAAATCCTGAGGTAAAGCCTCGCATAAAATAAATGAGTAATTCGAAAAATCGAAATATTCCCGACTACGCGGATGATCGCAAGTGTGGAGCGAACGCCGTCCGTGTACTCGTTTGAAAAGCACGCTACTGCAGCGGAGATTAAAAAAAAAAAAAAAAAAAAAAAAACCCACAGTAACGCCAGCACAGAGGAAACGCGGAGAACAAGTCGCGCGCGAGCGCACAATGCCATTGGTTATTCGAGGAATATGACGGCGGCGCGCTCGCGGAGCGTACGGAATCGTCGACACGGAGCATCGTAAATAAGGCTTAGGTCATTGAATCTCGTCATCCGCGCTCGCTGCGCTCTCCGCCCGAAGAATGCCAATCTCCGTGTTGCGCACGCATCGGCGCGCTCTGGGCAGCGTGGATCCGCCTGTTTTCTTAAAATTCGCTACGAGCCAACGATCAAAACGGGGAACGGGCCGAGTTATTTGCACCCACATGCTCGTGGCGAGATAAAGCGTTGAGTCGGGTTCGGCGCGCGACACCTCTATCCCAGTATTTAAACGTAAGCGCGCCACTGTGCAATGTCCCCTCTCGCTCTCTCTCTCTCTCCGAAAGAGTTATTCTTGCTTGCGACTGTTGTTATCCGCCATAGATTAATAACGGCTATTACGGCCGAAGCAAAAGCACCAGATACAAATATCAGATCTGCAATGATGCTTCGATTAGATCGACACGACCCACGCGACGCTTTTTCATTTGGCTTAATTAATCATCGAGGAGTCAAACCGGCTATGATTTGGAAGATGTTGCCATCCGTACACCCCCTGTATGTATTTAATTTATATAACGCGCTCGCGTTAATCGACTATAACGCAAAGATTCGTCGTCGATTAACTCGATCAGCTTCCTCTACCGAACGAAATGTTCTCTTTTTCTCTCTTTTTTTCGACGTGGTCGCCCACCACGTTCGATAACGTAATTGTATACACGTGATCGAAATTTCACTGCACTGTTTTCCCAACCCCGTGAATTTCGAAGAGAAGGAGGAGGAGGGGGAGGGCGGCGTCAACGATGAGCGCTCGATTATAGAGCTCGATTGTTCACTTTTTCAGCCGCGCGCCATGTCCAGACGTGCGAATAAGCCGGGCACAGCGCGACACGCGTGCTCGCGAGATACACCCGCTGCGACGCAGGAACAACGATCGGGTAAGATCTGCGGAGAAACGTGCTCTCTGATTATCGCGCGCTTCCCGGCAGCATCGTCTGCAGCCTTTGATCGACGATGAATCTTGGCGGGCGAGCTCCGCAGCCCCGCATCACCGGCTTGTATCCACGACTCCACGGCGGCTTTGAATGTAGCGAATTCGTTTGAAAGCCCTTTATAGCAATTGCGCGTATGCCTGTTTACAATCGCCCTCGGCTTTGAAATCCATAGACCAAAAGCGGAACTAACGATCATCTTCAACGCAGCGGAGCGCTCGACTGTGGCAGCAGCGCCCAGCGCCAAAAGCGCTGAATAAAAAGCGAGCTGATTTTTCCGCGTAGGGGGTTGATGGTGGAAAACCGGTTAATTGGAATATGGGCAGCAAAACGAAAAGCTGCGTAAAGAATTGGGCAGCTTGGAAAAATAAAAGAAAAAAGAGGCAAGCGAAAAGCGATGCAAAGCGGCGGCAAGCGCATGCTGCGCGCTGGCTACCTCCCACGCGTCGCGCTGCGCGGCTAGCTCGTCCGTTGACAGAGAGAGAGAGAGAGAGAGAGAGAGAGAGAGAGAGAGAGAGAGAGAGAGAGAGAGAGAGTTGCTGCCGCTGCTGCTGGTGGGGTGATGATCGTCTTGTGTGCTGCGCGCCCGACGGCCGCGGCGGTCGGTTCACTGCGCTCTCAGTTCAGCAGCGAGCACACGCTGTGCTGCACACGTACACATACACTCCTCTCTCTCTCTCTCTCCCTTTTTCTCTCTCTCTCTCACTCTCACTCTTTCTCTCTCTCTCTCTCTCTCTCTCTCTCTCTCTCTCTCTCTCTCTCTCTTTCTTTCTGTCCGTCTTTGCTCCTGATTTCCGATCGCGGTGCCACGGGAAAAATGTGCGAGCTGTCGTCCTCTTGACTCAAGGTAAAAAACCAAGCAAGCAGGCGCGCGCCCACCAAGGAACGTTCGAATTTTCCCGCGGGACAATCGCTTTGCAATCATCTAGCGCCGCTATTTCGAAATTGGGTATTGTGCGCGCGCGCGCGCGCGTCACAGCCGCCTTTCTTTCGCACGGCTTTTTGTCTTTTTTTGTTAATCGGTTTTCCAAGCGCCCCGCGACAACAGCTTGATTGTTCGCGCGCGGTCCCTCGCATATAAGCGCCGTTGTGTCCCAGCGAATTTTCCTTCGCTACCGATTCGACTTGTCGCGTAGGTGGGGCGGTGCAGATTTTTTTCCCTCGGAAGTGTGTCACCGTGCCAGAGGGTTTCGCGAAGCCGACGACCACGTTAGTTATTGATTGTCCGATTGAATTGCCGCGACGGCATATTAATTCTTCAACATTCAGTTTGTCATGGGAGGAGTTCGCGTGAGCTCGGTCATTTATCTGGCAGCGCGCTCGACCAAGCAAACACTGTATTCTCCAAAGTTGCGGGCGTACTGGCGTGTGCCTTCTATTGCTTTTCACTTTGCGCCGCGCTACCGACTCTCGTCGCGGCGCGCCGTTGCCGATAAGCGCGTTTAGCTCCATTGTCAGGCTCGCCATCCAATTAAAAGTCTGTATCTGCGACTTTTCGTAGTTGTTGTTGTTTGGTTTTTGGGGAACGTCGCGCGATTCATTCAGAAACACGATTTCGGACTCGAAAATAAACCGGTACACCGATCTGAATACCAGCGCGCTCGCTCGTCTCTCTTCTCTCGAGTCTAAGATATATTTGGCTATTCGGATCCTCGTAGTATTTCAAAAATAACTTATCCCAATCTTATTTTCTATTGTATAATTAGAATCACGCGGACTCGCGTTTGAGCCTGCGACACGTGCTAATAAAGAAGAGAGGGAGAGGAGGAATCATTTTGTTTTATTTTCTTCTCGAAGCAAAAGGGAGAAGCGAAAAGGGAGAAGCGCTCCGTTAGGCAGGCCGATGGCGTAACACTTGTCGTTTAATAGCGAGTGTCGCAGATTTACGGATAAAAACAAGATGAGCAGCCGCTACCCGCTGCAACTGCTCGTGCTCATTTTTTTCACGCTCCTCGTCGCTGGGACCCAGGCTCAATGGCGACCGATAGAATCAAGAGGTAAACCTTTGCTATTTTTGCTTCAGCTCTTCGCACGCACTAGGCTTATGTCACTTGCAATAAGGTCGTTCAGATAGATTCCTCGGCGCTTTTTTTTCACTCGATACGCATTATTCGACCTATTGATAAACTCAAGATGTCGTGTAATAGTCTGATAACCCAATTGTCAATGACTCTCTCGGTACTTCATTAAATCTTGTGTTTCGTGTCATTCAATTGGTGGAATATTGTTTTGGACATTTTTCAAATTTCACCTTCCCAATACAAACATTCGAGGTGACATTCGTACATCGAGTTAATTACGTTTAAGAAATTATCCACCCAAACAAGTTCCTATTTTATCCTCTGATATTTGTATGAGAAACATTTTTTTGAATATTCCACATGCTCGCGAAATTGGATAGTACAGTAATTTTGTTTCGGAGCGTTGGAATGCGTCGGTCACTGTGCCATTCGAGCGAAAAATCACTTACACGAGAAATTGAACTTTGCAACCCTTGCGATACCTAACGTTTACCTACAGGTGTAATAAAATGCACTTTTACCGGATCAATATACTCTTGAATTCGCAACAGTATTCTAAATTGTTTACGTCAAATTAATGTAAAGAATAACGGCAAAATATGAATATTTCAAAATTATGAAAATTCGTAATAGCACACTCCAAATAAGCCGCTGTTTTCAGTAACAATAAACCTTAGTTTATATGTGAGTGTTTTATGAAATTGATATGCATATAACGTTTATCAATTTATGGAAGGCGTCACATGACACTCTGAGATTATGACTGTGGTGAAAAATTAAATCAGAACGTAAAATGTTCGTTGTAGAATTTCACACAAAGTTCAGTACCAACGCTAATTAAATGCAACACACTCAACATTACGTTGGATTCCAAAGATTTTAAAGGTTGGAAAAAACAAGTATAATTTTATAAATTGAATTATTTTTCGTAGCAATGCAATCGTTTGATGTTTGTCAAAATATAAAATGGAAATACGTTATCTGCAACAGGCGAATAAACTGGTTTTCGGGTGCGGCACGCATGTAATGGCTCACCGAGTGGCTCACTTAACTTTTCATTTAGTTCGAGAATTAAATTTCAATTTACGTCTTTATTAATACCTCTCTAACCTGATAAATGTATATTATTGTTACTCAATAATGCTAATATACGGAATATGCTATTTTATGCCTTAACAATTTTTAAATAAACGAACATTATTCCGAATAGTAATAAATATGCGTGTCAGTGTATATACATAATACGAAAATAAATAACATCGATGAACAAGTCGGCAAAAAATATGGCAAAAAATGTATTTAAAAGCTCAGTAGATTTGATTAGTTAAAGATCGTCGCGTGGAATATGACTAGATAAAACTTGTGCATAATACACTATTATAAAAACAGATTTTAAAATCGTAAAATATTGAACGTTGATATCTCCTGTGCACAGAACATTTTTTATGACCTTACAATCTAATAATATGTAACGCGGTTGAGGAATATTTATAGATTTTATTTTCATGCGGACAAGATACGCGTAAGATTAATGCTAAAAGTACCCTCACGACTAACAAAAGGCATTGATTTAATTAACTCATTAAAGACAAAATGACGTTTCATTGAAAAATTCAGATTTCTGGAGTAATCTAAAAACGAACAAACGATTGGAGAATCAATCAAATTTACTTTATTATTTACATCTTTCTAATCTTTGTTCAAATTTTAGATCTTCAATGTTTCTCATGACTTTCAATTGCGTAATGAGAATAAAATAAAAGCTCTAATTATCATTTGACATCTTATTACAGCATCTCTTAGAACTAAGTATACTGGAAGTTTACAAACGCAACTTGGACAAACTATAAATGTAAAAATTGATTTTGACTAGTGAACGCATTGTTAGTTGAAACGTTCTCATGCAACGTACTATTCGTATATAAACTTAGTATTTAATTAATTATCTATCATTTAGTGGAAAAACCTAATGAAATATGTGCTTGAATATTTTCATCGAAAGTTTTCAATATTTTCATCGAACGCTAACTTTTGCAATGAATGCAAGTTAACAACCGGGTGAAAATGTTCAACATATTGGTTAATAAATTATGCTCAAAATTGATAGAAACTGACATTGATGCATTCGCAGTCTCAATCACATCGATTATCGTTTAATGCACGCATCGATGCTCAACTTCATACCAGACGATGAAGTACAAGTGCAACGCGTAAATGATCAATCCCAGATGATATTTACAAGCCGAGCACGTGCATCCAGCTTTCGTAAAGGCTGTTCTCTGTACGGACAAACAGGGAGTTAGGTGTTTCGACGATCCGTACAGTTGTCGTCCGTTGCCGCGCCTGGAAACTTGCAATTTCGGTGGAAATGACTTGGATGGCGCGTTTGTAAATTAAAAATTTGCCATTGATGCAGGAGTAAGATATATCGACACATAAATTTATTGATTCCGCCGAAGGCGGGTCAAAGCAGCTATTCAAGTACGAAACCGGAAGTACGAGCCAGCAATGACGTACCACTTCCTGTCCGTGCAAGTTGGCCGATACGAAAAGGATAGCTGCTGTACACGCCATTTATCCCTTTGTCAATGAGCGAACGGCGAGAGAGAAGAAAATAAAGCGAGCCCTATGCGATCGAAGTCTATTAGAAAAATCAAATTCACGACGCCGTCATTTTTTCTTCTTCCACAGACAATACGCGGCTCCCTATTGATTCGTTTCTGCTCGGTTTCTTTGAATTGCGAACTTTTTCAACGGGAATAAGGTCGCCGTTTTAGCCTACGCGCGGGCACTGCATTGGTACCAAGTACGACTGCACAGTGCTTTCAGTAAGATTGATCTCGTTCAATGATTTATGATCAAGAGTGATTTGCGTCTATCGAAAGATATCGCTCGATTGCGCAACTTGGCTGCAATTCGTCGAGGATTGTTTATGATAAACGATAAGAGAATAGATTGAGAAGGTCGCTGCATGACTTAATTCCGCTTGATCAATCAATTTTCCACATGTCATCTTTCCATTACGGACTCGACGAAACTTTACCACATCGGGCGATTTGCAGCACGAACGGATACTCTTTTTAACTGTCTTTCAGCGTCTTTGCCTCAAGAGTAACGATGATATTTCGAGGCAACATCGCCGGTCACGCAAACTGTATTTCAGGACCAAATCTTTCGAATTTTGTTTTTTTCAAACACGGCCGATCGCCATAATAAAAATAATAATGAAAATAACCGGTTAAGTATCGGACAGTGGGCATTCTGTTGAGAAGAGTCAGCCCTGAGACTTAAGCAAACCATTCACTCAGTGGCTCTCAATATTATTTCAACATCCAACATTCTGTCTCATCGAAAACTTCCTCTTCGGCGTATTTCTGCATAAAGTAGCCTGCTGTAATTATTCGCATTATTCGCGAATATTTCCGCTGTATTTATGAAAAAACAAGTCATCTTCCAATTTTAAATGTGCTACATTCTTGAGATTTTGAAGCGAATGCGTTAATTGAAGCGACACGTCGCTAATTGGAGCTTGCACAGCGTTGCTAATCCGTGCAACATAAGAAATGTACGAGTGAATTTTCAATTCGTGCAATCGCACCAAATGTAAGAGTAATGAAAAGTCCTTTGCATAATTGATACATTGGCCTGTTCGTACTTTCGTGCGAATCGAAGACTGTTCGCTCGCGGTGATTAGGCTTTGTTGTGAATCCTCGACGGTAGTCTTCATATATTTACGGAGCTACATCGCTTCGTAATCTATCGAAAATGCGCCGCGCGGCAGCCAAAGCTCGGTATGCTTGCTCGTGGAATACCACTTTTAGTGTTGCGCGCGCGCGTCTATTTTATAAATAAGCGAGAAAAAAGCTTTGCTCTTTAAAAGCGGGACTCCGAGGCGAAAAAAAAAAGTGCGACTAAATTTATGATCTACGCAACGAAAGTGGAGAATGGAAAGTAAAAGCCGTAAGGAGAGGAAAATCTGATATCTTTTAGTCGACAATATTTTTGCGCGGTGCAGTCCATTAGAAGCTTGCATGGACGATTTAGCCCGGGATGCTTTTTCCGCGTCGGCTTTTAAGGTCCGACGGTTTGCCGCCGCGCTTCTTGTCATGCTAATATTCGTGATTTTACATTAGGTGGCTTTTTTTCCACCGCGCGCTCTATTCTTGGGCGGTAATGTCGCCGCTTTAGTGCCGCAACAATTGTAAATTTTTATTTTTAGATTGCGCACAACAATATACCGTACGCGCGCGCTGAGTGCAGTAAAGTCATTCGTCCATTTTCAAATTAAAACGCTTATCGCGACAAGTCATCGTGACAGTTTGCTTTGTGTAAAAATCACTGGAATTGCAATTGTAATCGAATTTTATTCGTGCGGTTCAGTCACTTTACGCGCTTACAACGGAACGACAAGACAGGGCTTTCAAATGAAAAAAAAAAATAAATAAATAAATAAAAATAACGAGAGATCTTTCGAGTATCATAGAATTTCTCGGTTTAGCAGGTGATGGGTGACATGCTGGTGTCGAGTAGTATCGTTGTATTGCAGTTTCTCATATCAAAGCATACTTGCCCGTTTAGTCAACCCGATATGATAGTGAAGCTTTAACCATCGCTTGGGCTACATTCTCTCTCTCTCTCTCTCTGTTACTCTCGCAAGAATGAAAATTGCGCATTCAAGACACCACATATAATAACAATAGTAACTTTGATGCTTCGGATAATTAAATTTGCTCAGAGAGCTTATCAGTTTTCGATCATTCGCTGTAGCAGCTGTCTAGTGAGGGGAGGCAGGCAGGACGTTTGTTTACAAAGGAAACGTCAATTCTGTAATTATATTTTAATTGGCAATAAAAATTGATAATTGTATCGACAGCGAAAAACAAGCAAACGTCGAGATGTAATTTCGAGCGTCCAACTTTATAGGGGAATTTTTTAGTAATCGGCTTTTCATGCATCGTAAGCACATCCCTTCGTCTGTCTATTTTGATTGATACGAGGGTTTTTGGCCACTTGTATGCTCGGCTCCCGCATGAATACACCAAATGTTCTCTCGCGAACACGTTGGATTTTCCAATTACGGGGATTATCATTTCCGTTCATCTCAGTTTTTACGCCGACAAGTGCTGTTGTTAATTACGATGATTAATCTGCGAGTCTGTCGGATGCACTGGAAAAAAGTATCCGACCAAAGCCTAGAATCAATATTTCAATAAAACCGCGTGCACGTATATCGAGGCCCATTCAGCGCAGATTTTGAAGGCTCAATTTCCTAGTATTCAATGACTGATATTTGCAAAAGTTACTGAAAATTACACGTGACTTCTACTAATGGGAGTTACAGAAGTGATTTAATTAGAGCACTACTACGATATAGAAAATGTCAATGAACATTAACCGATCTTTTTCTACGATAACAGCTTGCAGACCAAATGAGTTTATGTGCAATAATGGCCAATGTATCAGAGACGAGCAGTATTGTGACGATCGACCAGATTGCTATGACGAATCAGACGAAACGAACTGTCGTAAGTAAATAGTAACTGTGTGCACTCCCGCGGATGCGCTTTTGCCAAAATTTAATCAACGTGCGCAAAAGAATAAATGCCAACGCCTTTTTATGGGTATTCAATTAAATCGAAAGATTTCAAATCGTATGTCAAGCCGTTTTTTATTGCTCTGTTTTTACAGTAACAACGTGTAGTCCAGACGAGTACCGTTGCTTGGAGGGTATTTGCATTAGCATCGACAAAAGATGTAATGGTTTCTCGGATTGCCGGAATGGTGATGATGAAGACTCTTGTGGTCAGTATTTTTCATTTTGTGCTTCAACGATTAATTTCATACACGTCGGCGTATCGATGAAGGTGTAACATTAGAGTTCCTAATATATCAATTACAATAGGTCTAAATAATGTTCTAGAAATTCCATTTGTAAATGTAACCTGTTGGTCTATATGAATTTGACTGAGAGAACGTTGGGTGCAAACGTTTATTAGCATATCTCTCATTAGTAGAATGTTATAGCTGACTTAGTTTAACATATCACACAAAATTAAAAAAGATTGGTATAGATTCGATAGAATTCAGTTTAGTGGGGCAATAAAAATTTACCGCGAAGGCAAGAGCTTTGGCGAAAACAAGGCTCCCTAACTGAAATAGCGTACTAGGAAATATACATCGCATCTTAATTGAAGACAGTCCTCTAAAATAGGAACAAACTCAGCGATTGTATAGCATTATTATATCGGTTACGAAACATTCATATTCTTATCTGTCATTTTATAAAGTTACTTTAGCCCTAGAATGGTTTACTGTATTATTATTGCCTAATTTGAATACCATCGTGAGAATAAACTTCTATGACGCATAATTCCTTTGCAAAATCAATGTTGTTCTGTAATTTTAATCTCTGCGGTAGCCGAATATTGCTTTCGTTAAGTGCAGAGAAAGTATTCATGATATCTTTTATTACCCGTAATATCCTATCAGGAAATAACACGAAAAATTCATAAATTATTCTTGAAATCAAACTGTTTGATTCGATCGTAGCACTGTTCAAATTACGGAAAAGACTTTTTAAATATTTAATAAACTATTTTTCCATTATACTTATATGAGTAATTATAATTTTCCCCGGAAATTTATAAAAAATGTTCTTTTGTTAATTTACATGTGTTTGCTGGATGTAGAGAGGTTAATGAAGTAATTAACTTTCAATATTAGTGATGTACGGTAGACATTGTATTCAATCGTGTCATACTTATAATATAGTTTGTAATTTAAGGGATTTACACTTATATGCGAGTAAATGTTTTCTATTTAAAGCATTAATAAAGTGGTACATTGATAAGACGATGTAAATAAGGATTCAGGCCCTCATTAAAATTTTGTGTATATAACATAGATTGCAGAACCGACGATTTTCATTGTGACGACGGTACCTGCGTTGCTTATAGTTCTTTATGCAATGGGATTCAAGACTGCAAAGATGGTTCTGATGAAAAAGATTGTGGTAATTATGTTATGACAGAAAGATTATTTTTAACGCAAAAAACAAATTTTATCAGAAACATATTTTTGAATTGAATTTGATTAAATTATTAGATAGTAGAAACGTTAAGAACATTCTGATAAAATTTAAGTATAAGTTATTATTGAACGAAAAATTAATGTCATTGCGAACATTATTATTCACAAATCTTTTCATCAAAACAATGATTAGACATTGCTCCTTGCCCCGAGACGGACTTCACGTGTGGTGATGGTTCTTGTATTTCAAAGGCTCTCGTATGTGATGGAATAGACAACTGTTTGGCTGCTGAAGATGAGCTCTCTTGCGGTACATATTCATTGGCAAACATTTCGACATCACGCTTTTTTACTTTTAAGACACACAATATTTTTTTACGTTTGTTTAAAGAGATATACCTCTAGATAAACAGTTCAGAAACATTATTTCGACAAACACGCACATACTAATTGAAGCTAAGATTTGAAAAAAGTACACTAGCTTACTCATTTTTATTTTCCATCAATAGAACGAAACTGTACGCCGACTCAGTTCAAATGTGTGAATGGAAACAAATGTATAGATCGCATCTACAGATGCGACGGTCATCCAGACTGTCCTGATAGAAGTGACGAAGATTGTCAAAGAGGAATTAACGGGTCCTTAACAAATGTCACATCAGCTATCGATAGTATGATATAAATACTCTTCTTTTCATCTTTTTCCAGACATTACTTTAGTAACAAAACTAAAGTATTTCAATAAAAACACTCACTCACACAAATGCATATTAGTTTTCTACAACAAATTTAATAATAACAGCATGGTCATTTCTCATATAACAATAACTTACATTTTGACTTATACTATGACGAATTTGTTGATCTATAAATTTGCATGTCTTTTTAATACATACCGTTTCTAACTTTATACAGTTTTCGTTTTATATTATAATAATCATAAATATTTTCCAGCTTCAAAGCAAATATTTAGCTATCTTCTACTTCTAAATGGCTTTCAATAATAATTTCTTTTGTTACGACGTCTACATATATTATTGCTACATTCAGGCAGCCTTTTTTCATTCTTACTAACGCTTTTTTGTCAATAATTATTTGCCTTGCTCATCTATCTCTCTCTCTCTCTCTCGTCAGTATATCGTTATTTTACTTACTATCGCTGTCTCTGAATTTTATGAAACTTCTCAATCGTAGGTACAAGCTAATGACATTTATTTTATAGTATCGCTTACAAAACTTCTATATAAGTTGGTAAAGCATTAATTTCTTTTTAATATGGTGCACTCAAAACCTTAAGATAGCCCATAATTTACTCGTTTATTGCATACTAGAGGGATTCATTGTGGCCATCGGATTCATTACATGCAACTTAACTATGTATTATATGCTGTAACATCACTTAACTATAATCATTAATGCTGCCCAGAAATCTATTCTTACAGTTAATAACATGTCTATTCTACGTGATTCACAAAAGGATCCTTTATGATGACACTAAACAATCATAACAGCAGGTTATGATTAACAAACTCGGCGTGCTTTAATAGATTTTTTTTTGCGATCACAATTTCCATTTGTTTTCCAATGTAATTTTGAAATTAGCAATTTATAATTTACTAAGATAATTACTTTTAATTTTACAGACTATAACAATATTTCAATTTTACATTACATTTCTTTTAGAGTAAAGGTAGTATAATTGACTTAAATTGTTAAGTTTGTAATAATGCCAGTAAACACTACAACATTTTTAGCCACTTGTAGAATAACTTTTTTTAATTTATTTTCTCAGCATTATATTTAGTCTTCTGAAACTACAACTTTCTTTGTATATTCTTCCTGCATAGTTGTAACAATATTGGTATTTTCAACGTAATATATATTTATAAAACAGTCCAGATATTTATAATATGAAAAATCTTATCCTTTTAACTGTATCTGGTCAACGAAAGAGAGCACCTTGAATTGATCGGAACCAAAGTGGTTACGTCGAAGGTGTCTTTTTAAACTGTAAATTATATTGATTTATCGCAAAAATATTCTCGAACTTGATATTATTTATTTTAGTAGTAATGGAAATAGAATTAATCGTTAAAAGAATACTATACTTATCGCCATGAATTATGGCGCAACTTTTGTAATTATAAAACTGCCATGGTATAGATATGATATTCAAATCGATTAGTTATAGGTACAGGTAAAACCTGATGTAGATTAAGTTCTATTATTTGAATTCTCTTACTACTAAATATAATTGTATCTTCTATCTCTATGCACCAAAACATGCACTACATGACGTGCACGAATCTCAGTCTTTCGAAATAACTACTTCTATATCAATCTCTACTAATTATTTCTATAAATCTGCTGATGTTTAATATGATATGTATCTATACTACCTTTAGAACCTTGGTAGTCTTACTTTCCTCACAATTTTTGCAGAATGCGGACCTGGTGAAAAACCATGTGAAAATGGAATCTGCATTAGCAAAGACTTTTTTTGTGATGGAAACACTGATTGTTTAGATAACAGCGATGAAAGAAATTGCAGTATGATCAAACTCTCTAAATTATATGTTGTCGTAAATGTGATCGATTTACTTTATTATTATTATTATTGTTTGATAGTTGTATTGAATTAATTTGTCGTGGATCATTATTGTGTCAATGATATTTAATTTTCAGCTGCTAGTTGAATTGTTCCTCGATTATTTCATTTTAATTTTAACTCACTAACTCAAGTCAACTATTGAATCGTTTATTTGAGAACATTCGTTTATAGTAATCGACAATTGATTGCTATCGTAATAACGAGCATTATTTTTATGCCACCGTACAAAGCACTGTTTTGTTCATTCAAATTCGGTATCAACAAGAGCGTAATCAAAATTTCTGTGTGAATGAATATTGAAAAACGATTGCAATTATCTTGGAAATGTCTACTCCTGTCTTTATTTTTTCGTTCGTAAAATCGTAAATAATTACTTCATAGTTAATGACGTTTATACTTATTGAAAAAAAAAATTATTATTTGTGTTTCAAATCTATTTTGTGATTATTCAACTGTTAATTTCAATGAACGTTCCTTTCAACGTTTTTAGTAGATGCATGTATGTGTGTTAGTTCGTCTAGTATAGTGTGATTTGCTGTTAAATACATTAGTATAGTTTTAGTCATTAGGTAGAAAGCAGTTATACATCAAAGAATGATATGACATTCATTTTGCCATCGATTTATTGTTTTTCAAAGTTTCGTATGCTCGATTGAATAATAGACGTTCAAGCCACGATTATCGATTTTGTTACAGGCCCGGATAGTAGTAACACGATACGTTATCCTAGCTGCAGGAATGACGAGTTTGAGTGTCAACTAGGCTTTTGTATCAATCGTATCGACGTGTGTAATGGTCGCCCCGACTGTCCTGACAGTCGAGATGAACGTAATTGTACTTCACGCCGACGTAAGTTCAATGTTTTAACAAATAAATCGTTTAACGTTATAACGTTTATCTAAAACCAACATACAAGCTTTTAAACTATATCAAACCCAATTATCCAATTCAGGTCTCGCGAGTTCAGTCACAATGTAGTTGTAACATATTTTTTAACATGAATTATTTAGTGAATTAATATTTATTTTAGCGGAAGTAGGCAGACTTGACATTAGAGTGTATCCGGTGGATCAAATCATCAAAGAGAGTAAGTCGTTTGATTTGACATTAGTAATAATAATAATAATAATAATAATAATAATAATAATAATAATAATAATAATGAAATCATATATTTCGTGTGACCCGAATGATATCGAACTTATGAAAAGTACAAAATACGGTTGATTGTCGTTTAGGGTCAGAAGTGGTAATCCAGTGTCGAGACGAAGGTCCATTGAGAGCGAGAATTCGATGGGTGCGCGGTAATGGGCAGCCCCTTCCTCCGGGCAGTTCTACCGTTAATGGTCGACTTGAGATCCCCAACATTCAGATGGAGCATGCTGGTCCTTATATTTGCGAAGCCGAATATTACACGCATTTACCCGGCGGAATCACTGCCAACCTGGAGGTTGAGAGAAGTGCGTATTTTTTTAGTCTCTCCCCCTCTCTCTCTCTCTCTCTCTCGATCGGCCGAATTATATCCGCGAATAGCTGCGAAATTATCGATGACAATGGAAACGCGACTTTCAGATGACAATAACAATTGGGCAAACCAAAAGACTTGCAGCCCGTACGAGGCGACGTGCAACAATCAGGAATGCATACCGAAACATTACATCTGCGACGGTAAAGCGGACTGCGCCGACGGCTCGGACGAGTCTCGCTGCGGTAAGTTTTCGAGGAGCGTTGCGTTGTGGGCCTCACCCATTGTCAATGAAAATATCTGTTCAGGTCTTCACGGCTGCGAGCCCAACGAATTCCGCTGCGCGAACAAGCAGTGCGTCAGCAAAATTTGGCGCTGCGACGGCGACAAGGACTGCAGCGACGGCAGCGACGAAGACAATTGCTCCGCCTCGCCGTTCAATGCACCGTGCACTTACGGCGAGTTCAAGTGTCACAACGAGCAATGCATCCCCAAGAGCTATCAGTGCGATCAAGAAAACGACTGCATGGACGGTAGCGACGAGATCGGCTGCTGTAAGTACACAACCATTGGCCCGATCGAGTCAGCTTGCAAAAGCGATCAAGCTGAAAGAGCGCCATACAACGAAATGGACTTTCAGCTGCCGTTTACATAACGAAGACGCCCCCGCCGATGGTCGTGCTGGCTCTCGGCGAGACGCTGCTCTTGACGTGCGAGGCGGTCGGCGTGCCGACGCCGGAAATCAATTGGCGACTGAACTGGGGCCATATTCCGCCCAAGTGCACCACCTCGTCGGTCAACGGCAGTGGCAATCTTACCTGTCCCGACGTGCGCATCGAAGATCAGGGTGCCTACTCGTGCGAGGGAATCAACGTCATGGGCTTCGTTATTGCCGTGCCCGATACCATCCTAGTCATCAAGAACACCAGTATCTGTCCGATTGGCAGATTCAATGCCGAGGCCAGGAGGCCCGAAGAATGCATATCCTGCTTCTGCTTCGGCGTCGCCACCGAGTGCAGTAGCGCCAATCTTTACACTTATCAACTGCCGCTGCCCATCCATCGCTACAAGGTCGTGCCGGTCGAGGTCAGACCGGAAATCCGCGTGCCGCTCGACACCAATTACACCGAGACTGTGCCGGCTGACGGCTACGGTCACCACGTGCAAAGCATCAACAATGACATTTACAGAAGCACCGTCATCTATTTCGGACTGCCCGAGCAGTTCCACGGCAATCAATTAAAATCTTACGGCGGTTACTTGCATTACAGCATCAAGTATTCCGGCAATGGCGGTGGTAACGAAGGTCCCGCGGTTATTATCACCGGTAACGATATAACCATTTACAACAACGGACTTCGCGTGGCACCTGATCAAGAATCCAGGCAGAGAGTTAAACTCATGTCTGGAGATTGGTACAAGCAAGATAGGCGCGGAATAACACTGGCCTCGAGAGAAGAGATTATGATGGTTTTAGCCAACGTCAACAACATTTTAATCAAGTGCGCTTTGCCTTACTTTCGTAGATTAGTAGAAGTTGCACGTTGTCGGCTGGGATCTTTAACGAGTGCTGATTTACTTTCAGAGCACAATATGACAATTCGCAGCAGTTGAACGTGTCTATTACCAATGTCATTTTGGACTCGGCTGCCAACACTGGATTGGATTCCATCCCTTACGTTGAGGAGTGCCGATGCCCTTCAGGTTAATATTTGTTAATCATTCTGTAGAACGAGCCTAATTTAGCGTTTTCATGATCGTTTAACTGCAGGCTATAGCGGTCTATCGTGCGAAAATTGTGCTCCTGGCTACGTACGTCGAAAGAGTGGTCGCTGGCTCGGACAGTGTTACCGAGAAGCTCCATCTCAAATACAAAGCTGCCCACGTGGCTATTATGGTGACCCTTCGCGAGGAATCCAGTGCGAAGCTTGTCCTTGCCCCATTCCGCACAGGTGAATATTAAAATATCAAATGATCGATTCCGACAGCGTGCGCACGCGCAAGAGTACTCAATTCTTAACAGCAGTTCGAACTCATCTAATTGAAAAACAAAGACAGAACGATAGCATGAAAATCGTAAATGCTTGACGAGTTATTACATGACAAGTGGGGCTATACGGTTAATTGAAGTGCCACGATCGTTAATGATAAAGTTTTGTGATTGCCACCGCAAAACTGACCAAAATGAATCGAACCTTTGATAGCATCAATGCTTAAATTTAAAAGCTTTAATGAATATAACTGACAAAAAATTGATAAAGATTTCATGATGCACAATTTTTTATGACTTTGTTTTTTAGATTTGACCGTAGCTGCCAATTGGATGTCGACGGTGTTAGCCCGAAATGCGATTGTCCACCTGGTTATGAAGGCAAACAGTGCGAGAGATGTTCCGAGGGTTACACTGGTAATCCTTTACGAGGCGAGGAATGTCGACTTGCCGATTATTGTGATCCTAGTGGAACTCTTAGTGTTCCAATTGATCGATATAACAGAACATGTAACTGTAAAGTAAGATACGATTTAAATGTTGTTAAACTATTTTATAAAATTTTTTCTTGAGTTATAAAAATAATTGTTTTCAATTACAGGAACACGTTACAGGACCTACGTGTAACCAGTGCAAACCCAACACCTTCAGTTTGGCGCCAACAAATCAATTTGGTTGTATTAGTTGTTTCTGTATGGGTATCACCAACCAGTGTATGTCATCCAACTGGTATAGAAGCGACGTACGTCTTATCAAGATTACTAAGATATACTTATTTTATAATATAAACATTCTCGAATAATCGAAACTATTGTTCATCAGATTCGGGTATCTTTCACGAACTCTCCACGTGGTTTTGCGCTTATTAGCTCAAATAACCGCGACTCATCGCCGATAACACGTGGCATAAATGTAAAACCTCAAGCTCGTGAAATCGAATTTAATGATTTCCCCGATCGCGGAGCCGGCGAAGTCTTTTATTGGCAATTACCAAGTTTATTTTTGGGTGATCAAATTACGGCATACGGAGGAAACTTGAAGTATATCGTGAGACACGTTCCATCTCCTGGCGGTTTGACTTCGAGAAATAGCGCTGCAGACGTTGAACTGATCAGCGTGAGTTTTAATGATATTTAAAAAGTTACAATCAAACAGACTTTTTAATACGATTATTTTGATTTGCAGTCTAATGATATAACACTCTTGTACTACTCGCGAGAATTCCCTGAACCAAACGCCCCGAAGACCATCACCGTACCTTTGCTCGAGCAACACTGGCAACGAGCTGATGGAACAGTAGCCGACCGGGAACACCTTTTGATGGCACTAGCTGACATTGCAGCCATACGTATTAAAGCTACCTACACTACGCACACTGACGAAGCTGCGTAAGTTTGATGGTTAAATATTTTCAACGGATTTCCTTTTCGAGACATGCTCAAAGAATTTTCTCTCACTTTTCAGACTGTCTTACGTTTCCTTGGACATCGCCGAAGAATTCAATACTGGAAGACAGCGTGCCATCGAAGTAGAAAAATGTAGTTGTCCAGTAGGGTATCAGGGTCTGTCTTGCGAAGATTGTGCTGCTGGCTACACCAGGGCTATTGAAGGACTGTACCTCGGTATTTGTGAGCCATGCAGGTGCAACGGACACTCTAGTCAGTGTGACCCCGAAACTGGTATATGTGAGGTGAGATATTAACAAAATATTATCAAATAATATTCGTGATATTGACAACTAATAATCAAACTTGGCTGTCCATTGTAGAATTGCGCCGACCATACAACAGGAAACAATTGTGAAATCTGTCAATCGGGCTACGAAGGCGATGCAACACGCGGTACACCCTACGACTGCCAAGTCAGAAATGGCTCGGTTATTCCATGTCACTGCAACCCACTTGGATCTGAAAATAACGATTGTGTTAATGGTCAGTGCTCGTGCAAACGCAACGTCGAAGGAGCAGAATGCGATCGTTGTCGTTATTCCACATTCGGCTTGTCACAGAATAATCCCGATGGATGTAACGAGTGTTTCTGTAGTGGCGTCACCAATCAATGTCACGAAAGCTCTCTGTATTTGCAGCAGATTCCGGTATTCTTCTACGATAACGAGCATGGTTTCACTCTCACAGACTCGTAAGTTTGTCTTCCTTGGTTTTAAAATCCTATTCAACGACTGGGTACATTGCTTTCAATGAGATTTTAATTTGCAGAGCCAGACGTCAAATTGTTAGCGAAGGTTTCGAACTGGATTTTGCCGTTAACAAAATTGGTTATCGCTACACCGATAGCCGATCTAGACGCTTGTTCTGGTCGCTGCCAAGCAAATTCACCGGAAATAAAATCAAGAGTTACGGTGGAAAATTGTCCTTCAATCAACAAGTTAAAGCACAACCAAATTCCAGTTGCCGCAAGGATCAAGACGTTATTATTATTGGAAATGGTATCACACTCTATTGGACGAATCCTGACGATGTTTCACCTAATTCGAATTTAGTATGTTGAGAAATAATTATTAATCAAGCAATATAACAAATAACGTTTTTATTATTAAATTATATCGTTTTAGACGCTGAATGTACCTCTGATCGAAAACGAATGGCGTTACGTATCGACCAACGGTCTGAGAGTCGCTACGCGACCAGACTTAATGAGCGTCCTCGCCAACGTTGACGCGATCCTGGTGAGAGCGTCATTGTGCGACGACATGATCGCTACCTACATGAGCGACATCTTTATGGATACAGCTGCCGAAGGTTTATCTTTCGGCCAACCACGTACCACTCAAGTTGAAGCTTGCATGTGTCCTGCCGGATACACTGGAACTTCGTGTGAAACTTGTGCTCCTGGACACTATAGGAATTCTAATGACCGTTCTGTTAGTCCTCTAGGCTCTTGCGTGCCGTGTCCTTGCAATGGTAACGAACAAAGTTGTGAGTTAGATTACTCTGGCCGTGTTAAGTGTAATTGTCAACCTCAATACGCTGGAGAGTTCTGTAAAGAAAATGGTTAGTTTGGTTTAGTTTTTCATTCGAAAGTCCGATATCGAATACTGATTTTCATTTTGATTTTCAACAAACATTATACAGCTGGTGACATCTACCCCACTACAACTCCTGAACCTGTTATAACTGACAGATCGTCACCAATTATCGTCAAGATTGACGAACCAAAAATTATCATTGTAAAAATTGGAGAAAGCGTCCGATTCCATTGCAGCGGTAGATCAGTCTATAATGTAATATGTTTGTCTATAACTCACTAAAGTTTCAAAACTATACTATGATATTAATTATTTTGTGAGATTTTACAGAACCCAGTTACAATGAGATGGCAGAAAGAGGGAGGTTACTTAGCACCAGGTAGAGGTATCGATGATGGTAACGGTTTATTGGTTATCAGAGAGCTCAGAATATCCGATAGCGGAAATTACATCTGTCACGTTACCGATGGACAATACGTCAATACTGAAAAAGTTACTCTTCACGTTGGAGGTATGTAAACAGTGCTTTTTAATTAATCATTATCACAAAAATATTTTTACTTTTGGATGCAGCTTTTCCTAAGTCACTGCTTCCCGAAGAAGGTACATAATATATGGAGTTTTATGTAATTTCCTGTTACTGTTATTCAATGTTGCCTGACGTTGAACTCTTTTTTTTAATGGACAAAAAGTTTTCTATTTTAAAATTTAATTTTTTATATAAAAATAATTACCGTTTTTGCTTAGACTCTGGCACGGAACCAACAATTGAAATCAGTCCTCCATCTCTGGTGGTTATTGAAGGAGAACCTGCTGAGTTTATTTGTAGAACATCCGAATCAGTTCCATCGAATATAGGATGGGAAAGATCCGACGGTCGTATGAACGAAAACGCAACGTTCTTAAACGGGGTTTTGAGGATTCCCATCGTGACATTAGACGATGCTGCCAATTATAAATGTATCGTGTCGACCCGTAGTGGCTCAAGTGAAAAGATTGTCCCGCTGCACGTAAGACGTAAGTTATTCTAAAATTGGACACCTGGAAACAAAACTTGTATTGGCACTTTTATCCACAGCGCTCAATCCAGTGCCACAACCCGACATAATCGTATTAATATCGCCAAACAAATGGTCTGGATTTAGCGGGGACACTGTAAGACTCATCTGCAATACTTCAAGCCCAGTACAAAGAATCCTTTGGAGTAGATCGGATCAAATGCTACTCCCAACAGCGGCCACTCAAAACAACGGTATCCTTACCATTTCCAATCCATCGCTAAGCGACGCCGGTTGGTACATTTGTACGGCAACACTTCGCGACGGTACAGAGAGAAGCACAACGACATCTGTACAGATCAATCCACGACATGACATGCCAACCGTAACCATTGAACCTCAAAGACAGAAAGTTCCTCAAGGTTCCACAGCCATAATTACCTGTAGAACGGAAGGTGACGAGTCTAACTTTAAGTGGACAAAAGCCAGGGAACCGAGTTTAGGATCTAACGTTCAAGCAACTGGTGGAACTCTGCGTATCGCAAATATTCAGATGGCCAACAGAGGAGTGTACACTTGCAAATTCAGCCAAGGTGATCGTGGAGTTTACGAAGCTAGCGCTATTCTTGATGTCGATCGTCAGTATTAGGTCTTAAATTTTAATAAATGTAATATTTACGTTTTATTTGATTAGTATTTGTTTTGTCAACAGCTCGAGAAATGCCAGTCCTTCAAATTTATCCAAATAAGACTCAAACAGTACTAACAGGTAACACTGCTGACTTCCATTGCCGTGCAATCGCCGGTATTCCAGTTCCAGAAATCAAATGGTCTCGCCAAGATCAACGACCATTCGGCTCAAACGTTCAAGTAATTTCCAGCGGAATGTTAAGAATCAATAATGTGACCAGCTACGACGAGGGTACTTACGTTTGCGTCGCTCAAAATATCATCGGTACGACAAGCGCTACCGTTACTTTAGAGGTCAACTCGTACCCTGTGATAAGTATCAGTCCTCAGCATGGCATATTGAAATTGAAAAAGGGAGCTAGGTTGCATTTGATATGTACTGGCAACGGACAGCCAATGCCAGTTGTCTCTTGGAACAAAGAAGATGGTTTGACGCCTGTGATGTAAGCATTGTCCACATCGAACAATCAAGAATTTTTGTTCTTAGTTACGAAAATATAATTTCCTTCTTCAGAAACCCGTACAGTGGACCGGAGCGGCTTAGTCCATCGGCCACGATCGACATCAATTCGGTAACTCTCGCCGATGAAGGAACTTACACGTGCAGAGCTACCAGTCCTGCAGGTCAAGCTGAAGATTACGTTCAAGTGAGGATCGAAGATGAAAACTCGGTGGATCCGGAATGCCGTGGTGATACTTGCTATGATCCTCCGCCAGAGGTATTTGAGAAAGATTCTTACACCCGTCTTTAACAAACTGTAAAACATTACATTTTTGCAGGATCCTTACTACTCACCAAATGAACCAAACCAAACGGGTGGCCAGATTGCGGGAAAGTTAGAGAATGTTCCAACGGGAGGTAAAGTATCAATGCGCTGTCAAGTTTTCCCGTATACGGATGACAAGAGTATCTATCTCGATTGGAAAAGAGAAGATGGTAGACCAATGTCACGAACCAGTACTATAAGTGATGGTACATTGTATATTAGCAATCTCAAGAAAGAAGACTCGGGAGATTACACCTGTATTGGTGTGGACACCTATGGAAAACAGTTATTCTCTACGAACACTCGGTTGAATGTCGTAGGTATGTACGAAATAATATTGTCGATTATAACAGTTGTGCAGATGTTTACTATAAAAGGATTTCATTTTATTTCAGATTCACCAAAGATCAAATTAGAACCTCTAAGACAAACGGTGCGACCCGGTGAAAGCCCATCAATTCACTGTATAGTTACTGGGGATCCACCAATGAACGTTGAATGGGAAGCTGTTGGACGTCCACTTCCATCGTCGGTAAAACAATCGAACGGTCTATTGAGATTCTATGGAATAACATTCTCTGATGCTGGCAAGTATGTCTGCAAAGCATGGAATGATTATGGCACCGCTGAAGCTGTAGCTGAAGTGTCTGTGGAAGGTAATTCGACATTATACGTACAGGTACCTAGTGTACCTTTATAACGTTTCACGTGAATATAGTTTTTGAAGTAATAACGACAACGAGAACAATTTACGAAGTCAAAAAATGATTGAGCCACAAACGAATCATAATGATCAATGTTTTCTGTAGCTTCCGCAACGCCGATCGTAAAGGTGGGAGCTTCCAAAAATCCAGTTGACGTGGGTGATTCAGTTGAGCTTCATTGCATGACGTCGGGAATAATAAACCCGCGTTATATTTGGAGCATGCCTTACGAAGTATCTCTACCATGGAATGCTAGAGAGTCAGGCAACATTTTGACCCTGACAGATGTTAGTCAACGTAATGCTGGCTTGTATAGATGTGCCATAGATTCTGAAGATGGTGCTGTTGAAGGAGACTTCGAACTGATCGTTAGCGGTACTTGTCTTGAGGATTCAGATAATTTTGGCATCTTGTTTTGTGTAAATAAATTACAGAAAATTATTCACATTATATTTCAGAGGACGACTTAGACACCGACGGAACGGATGGATCAACAATGGAAATAAAGTATACACCATTCGGTAAAGATATCGAAATCCAATGTCGAGATTATCTTGAGCCACCAGGTCGATACCGATGGACAAAAGTCAATGGAACGCTACCAACCACATCTGAAATCAACGATGTAAATGTCAAGAAGTAATTATTACATATAAGTATTGATAATATTTCATAATGTATTTGACTTTCGCAGGCTGTACTAATTTTGAAAGAAGTTAACCAAAGCACTGCCGGAGTATACATGTGCAAAGCAAATAATGGCCAAGAAATGAGAGAAGTGTTCACAACAGTCGTAGTCAACGGATTAGTTCCTTACTTTAGCCAAGCACCAATAAGTTACATCGAAGTGCCACCGTTAGTCGAGGCAAATTTGAAATTCAACATTGAAATTACTTTCAGACCAGAAAATCTAAACGGTATCTTACTCTACACCGCTGAAAATCACAACGGAGATGGTGATTTCATGTCATTGACTCTTGAAACAGGATACCCAACGTTCACGTACGTATTAAAACGGATTTTTCAAATTGCATTTTTCATAAAAATGAATGAATTAATTAATTTACCTTTTTCACTCAAGATTCGATCTTGGATCCGGACCTACTATCGTGAAAGCTGACAGGAACATTAGTCTTGGCGATTGGCACACAATTATTCTGCAACGAGATCGCAAAAGTGGAACGATGATAGTAGACAATTCATATACTTATAAAGCAGTTTCCAAAGGAAAACGAGATACTTTCGATGCTTTCATTCCTCTGTATGTCGGCGGAATCAGCGAAATAGGCATTAATAAGAATGTCGGTGTGACAACCGGCTTCGTTGGCTGCATCAATAGACTTATCGTGGGCGACAAGAAAATCGACTTGATGAACAATATGCTTGTCAGCAAATCTATTACGAGTTGTGAAATTTGTGAGCACATGACCAATCCATGCTCGAATGGTATCTGTCAAGAATCTATCGATTCAAAGGACGGCTTTGAATGTATCTGTAATGTAGGATTTGTAGGAGCTCGATGTGAGAACACAAAACAATCTTGCCAGCCAGGTAACTTTTGATTATTGAATTTTTATTTAGGAATTGTTTTTAACTTTTGGCAATTACTAAAATTGGTTGTGAAATATATAGGTATCTGCGGAGAAGGTATGTGCCACGAAACTGAAGATGGTTACGAATGTGACTGCCCCATTGGCAAGACTGGTCCAAACTGTGAATATTCACAGATGATTCGTACAAGTAAACTGAGTCATCCAAGATCATATCTTGGATATCAAACTCCAAAATCAATTAGAAGGTGAGTTTTCGAAATTCAATAGTGTGTCCATAGATAATGAAATTTCCTTAAGGATTAGAAAAAAATGTCAATAAAAATTTAGGTAAATTATTGCAAGACAAGTTTGGAGAATAGTTTGAGTTCGTTGAAATTTATAAAAAAGTTACAAGGTATAAGGATATTTGCATGATTAGACTTATTAATCAGTAAAATAGGTTCGTAAAATTGCTCGTTATATGTAGTTCGTAAAATATTGTATTGCTCATCAATGATAAGTTATATTACGTTTATAATGAATTGAAAATGTTTCGAAACAACAGATTTATTTAAAAATAATCAGTCTTCATTATTTTATTCATGTAGATTATTTTTCGATAGAAACTTAGATCCTTTGCATTTTATCTAGATGTTCCCTTTTAAATGTGTGCTTATTTAAGTATATTCGACTGATTTGTTGTTTTACGTTAAATACAATGTAAATAATTGTTTTCAGGAATGGATAGAGAGAAGTGGTATAAGTCAATTCCGAAAAGCATGCTCGATTTTACGTGTCGCAGCTTTAAAAAATGTAGATCGACATGCATATATTTTATGACACAACACACGCACTGTACACAAAATCAGTCAATCAAAATAACTTGGTGCCTTATTTTATAAGCTCTACACTATGCACAGAAAAAAAACGTAATTTTTAACTTTATGCGCTTCAAAGTATATCTATTTTTATATAATATTAAATGCACAGCCAATAACGGGATAACTTTCATATTTTATATAAATTATTATAGATATGCTTTATTTTGTACTTATAATAAGATGTGAGTTCAAAAGATGTGGTTGAACTAAAAAATTCATCTATTAGGATTATTTTTATATATACATATACAATACAGCGAATGTACGAATCTATTTCATCAACACTAGTACTGATATTTTACATCAACAACTGCCATAATTTTACTTGTATGATAATAAAATAAAAATTAAAAAATAGCATGTGCAATTACAATATTACACAACCTTGTACTCGAGGCTCAGAATGATATATTCACCTTACTGGGATAAACGAATAAACGCATGTAACATATAAGGTAGCGATTAATCAACGCTAGACACACTACTCAAAGACGATGCCCATTAAAAGGAAGTAAAATTATGATTGAAAAATATTTAAACAAAAATACATATACATGTTCTAACACCTCTTTACCCACGTAAGCAATGTATGTATAGTCCACGTATATATAGATATGTATAGATATATATATATATATATATTTATCAAATGGAATGATTTTTAAAAAGTAAGTACATTTGAAAGCCTAAACGTATAATTATCATTTTAGATATTTAGTTCCCGTGCTTGGAATATCATTGTGGTAGATATAAAAATTTTATCATAAGAAAGTTTTGTCTCGGTGCTAACGAGAAATCTAAATTCAGATATATGTTCGCCATTTAGCAAAGCGATGCTGACGGATATTAAAATAAGCGATTTCACTCTAGGCAATAATCAAGCCAAGTCGCTTATCATTTGCTACATCACAACAACGGCATTAAAAACCACGAATCGCTATTGAATTTGATGGAATTCGTCCATTCTGCCGGTAGCTTGCACGCGCATAGCATTCCAAATGGCATACGCTGTAGCTATAGAAAAACCGTATTGCTTTTCCTGGAGTACGCGCAGTAGGTAGTTTTGAGCGTTGCGAGGCGACGGGTGCGATTAGCTTTGAGACGCTCGCGGCGTCGCTAATGCTACGTTTGCTTATGTGTGTTGTGCTCGCTGAGTGTCGCTTTGGGCAAATGGAATGTTGCAGATTGCGAATGTCAGTGAGTTTGAAGCCCGCCGGCCAGGAGAACGGGATCCTGATGTATTGCGCGCAGAGCGCCCGAGGTACCGGCGATTTCATAGCGCTCGTCATTCACGAGCGCCGCTTGAGGTTTCTCTTCGGGATGGGCGCAAGAGTGAACGAGCTCCGATCGAATCACACGATGGAGCCTGGCAAATGGCACCGCGTGAGTATCGGCAAGGATCACCGATGGGCGTCGCTCACCGTCAACGCGGCCACGAGGAAGAAATTGATCTTCGGCCCGCAGCGTCCCATGTACTTGAAGACTCTCACCTATTTCGGTGGCGTCGATCACACGTCCATCAGCATTCACAAAAGCCTCCGCGTCAAGCTTTCATTTAACGGATGCCTCGACAAGGTAAACGTACCGTTTGGGCCCCGCTACGACAATTAACAGCTTCGCGTACAACGAATTGCAATTGCGTAGATACACGCGTACTCGACCAAGTTCGACATGTTCAAGTCGATCGCGGCGTCGTCGAACGTCGAGGAGTGCAACGACTTCGACTCGCACACGCAGTGGCACAGAGCGACCACCGCGGCGCCGCTGATAAAGCTGGATTTCTGCGTTGGCAAGCCGTGCGTCCACGGCGTCTGCCAGAACGTCGGCAGTAGCGACTACTCGTGCATCTGCGAGTACGGCTACGTCGGCAGGAATTGCGAGAACATGCTGAAGCAGTGCGAGCTTCTGAGCCCCTGCCTGAACGGCGGCACCTGCGCCGATTCGCGCGGCTCCTATAAATGCGACTGCAGATACGGCTTTACCGGGCAGAACTGCAGCAAGAGTGAGTGGATTTCCCGTAGTAGTGCCGTAGTGCCTTCGCGCGAACGCTCACCGTTGCGCTTCGATTGCTGCCAGGCGTGGACGTCGAGGACGACGCCAACTTTCGAGGCGACGGCTGGCTCGAGCTAAGCAACAACGTCATGATGCACGACGAGCGAAGAGAGATGATCGGCTTCGAGATCTCAACCAACGAGACCGACGGGCTGATTTTGTGGCACGGCGACGAATCTAGCAGGCGACTCATGAGCAGCTACATGGCTCTCGCCGTGACCGACGGGTTTGTCATTTCGAGCGCGCACTCGCGATAAAAAATAAGAAAGGGTATCTTCCGCTCTACCGCTGATCACTTTTCTAGGTACGTTGAGTTCCAATACAATTTGGGCTCAGGACCGGCTATCTTACGAATGAGCTCCTTCAAAGTAGACGACGGCAAGCGGCATAGGATCATACTGAAACGTCACGAAAGAGACGGCAGCATGGAACTTGACGGCGAACATATCGAAACTGGCACGAGCGACGGACTGAACCGCGAGCTGGAAATACGTGGCAACGTCTACATCGGAGGTGTGCCGGAATATTCCATGACAGGTAGCAGATATCACGTCGGGTTTTCGGGCTGCATTCATACTCTCGAAGTTCAAGATTCTGGGGCCATCGATATGGGGAAGTACGTGCTAAGAGGAAAAAACGTCGCACCCTGCTCCAGGTAATTGTCTAACTGTGATATATCGCGTCGAGAAAACGCTGAGCGTACGTTTCGTCGAATATTTCCAGAGCAAGACACAATCCGTCATCGCTGGTAAAAACTGATACCGGAAAAGACGCGTTCGATCCTTACGATTGGCCAACACCCATCAATATTCCTCATCCGAAGTCGACGTTCAACAAAGCTTCAATTTTCATCAATCACCGTAGTCTTATGTACATAACTTTTCTTCACTTCTCAGTAGCATTCTTCTTGCGTAGGGACTTTTTAGTTGACTTTATTACTGTCTGTGTCTTATGACAATAAAAGTTCGTTAGCCTGTCGATAAAAACGAAACTGTACGATAATCTTTTTGTAAATTTTATAATATTTGTAATAACTACAAAGAGTATGTTCCTTGTGATTATTGTACAAATAAGGTAGAAAAATTGCTGTTGCGCTGTACATAAGTTTCCTCGATCGTTTTTCTTTTCTGCTTATTTTTTAATTCGAATGTTTTCTTCAAATGTATATTGACATTTTTTTCCGTCGTTCTTTTGCAGTGAAGACAAAAGTACAGCGATTATGCTTCTGATGCCTATACAGCAACTATCAAAGCTTGAAAGTAACTGCTTTTATCGATTTATATATATATATATATATATATATATATATATATATATATAAACAAGCAAAAAAAATTAGATGGTAAATTACAAAATATCAATTTTATATATGCATTAAGAAGATAAAATAACAAGTATAGAATAGCCGAGTTTAGAAAAGCTCTTTTAGGTCGGCAATAACTGTTGCAATAATTTTCATTAATAGTTATAACTAAGATATCTTAATGAATAACGATACATTAATCAAAACTTTGAAAGTATTACAATTTTGATAGGGATATTTCCTTCTTATTACATTTTTTAAGTATGTATTCAAAATATGCTGACTTGTACTACGTGTCTCGTTTATACACTATTAAACTTTCTCGATTAATAATGTAAATAAGTATTGTTTCGACGCTCTGTACGAGGACAAGACTTTTGGAGACATTTGGAATCATTGAGGAGCGCTTCTTAAAGCTTTGCAATGATGGCTACGGCAAGCAATTAAAGTTTCACGTTCAAAGTGGTTTCGTCGTGCCACCAAAATGTGGAACTTGAAAAATCTACTTAAAACTGCTACTCACTATTGAAAGCGTCACTAAATGATCGTTAATTTATTGATAAGTAATTTCTTTGTCAGTTGCAGAACGTAGTAAAGGTTGTATAGTATATATTAAAAGTATAATAAAATTCACATTAATCAAAACGATTCAGAATGTTTTACATCTTTGGTTGTTATGATATGTTTACGTTATTGCAGCGTTCCACGCAAAAGAATGATGGCATCCGTGATATAAAAGTATATAAACAATGAAAAAAATACACTATACTCAAGTTTCAATTGTATTTTCCTGTTTTACGAAAGGTTAAATTGAAACGAAGAAGACTGGGCTTTGAGAATATGAAAGTTGTTCATATTTGTTGCTGCGATTAAAGCTTTTGAACGATATTATTAATTTAAATAGCTAGAGTCTATTTCAAAGTCTTTGGTTGTCTTTATGATCGTTCCCTATGAATCTTAAACACTTGATAGTACACTCGCGATGATGATTCATGATCCCTTGGTAAAGAATTTATGCCAACTATTATCACTAATTATAAGTAAAACTGTAAAATTGCACTGTATAATATTGTAATTATACTAAATGAATAAACACTTGCTTCATATTTGCCAGTAATTATTCCCTGAGCGTAGGCGAAACCTTAGACACTATGCGCAAAGATTTGCTTTGAAAATTACATCAAATGAACTGTTTTATTTCGTTTTTTGTTTCACGGCTATAAATGAGCCACCAGAAAATATTATAGTTTTATAAAGTAGCAGAAGTTTGAGCACATAATTCTTGGGGTATAAATTTCTCAAGACATAATAAGGCCGAATATGCAATCAAATCTCAAATATGGGATTCTTATCAATGATAAGAGAAGACGTTCCGAGCTACACGCTCTTTACCTGTTTGAGAATTATTTTTTTGTTCCATCACGAAATAAGTGGCTGTGATTTTGTCTCGACGATGTTCAGTGAATATTTCGCTTTATGAAGGCTGATAAAAGAATTGTTACTAATGATCAAAGTCGGTGGCAATGAAATAAAATGTCGTTTGTTACGAATGTTTGCGACTGGTAAGTTGTTTTTAATTAATTTTTAATTTAACAATAGTGGGCAAATTTATCCAGTAATTTTTGACGGATAATCTGCATCCACAATTATATAAAAGAAGTTTTGTAAATTTAGCCGGATTAAATCAAGTAAAAACATACAGGCGTAATTGCGATCAAGACATTTAAGGATAATGTTTTTTTAATAACATCTAATTTTAAAGTAAAAAATTCGATCAAACGGGTATATTGTGATAATGGATTATGGTCATCTTTGATAAAATAATACATGTTCAATGAAATTATTACTTACTATGGAATTTGCACAAATATTTTAATACAATATTATTGTTCTTATCAGACTTCTTCGGATCATCAAAGTTACATAACTTATTATTAACGTGTTTTATTATTATAATTACGAGTCTAGCGTTTATCGCCTTTTAAACAATGAATGAAAAAAATTAACGTTGAACGTTTGAAGTGATAACATCGAAAATATTTAGAGCGCATCCCAAGTTTGTGTTTTAAATTTATGATGGAGATGATTCCAAATGCGTCAGAGACTCGCGGGGAAATTTTTTATTTATTTAACGTTGACGTCTGCAGAATATTGCAACACTCTGAAAGGATCTGAATCACATAATGCTTTGATACAAAATGTTATATTCAACGTTTGTTTTAGGCTCTGATCGAGGCATCGGTTAAAATGACCAAAAGCTGTGCATTTCAATTCTTCATCCGACACATCGAAGAATTGTAAATGATCATGACGACTTTAAATTCGACGAATGACTTGACGAGAAACTCGTCGACAAACTTAGCGGAAGTTGAAGTTCTCGAAGGACTTTTGGAGCCACTTCCGATATGGAAAAATATAACGAATTTGATAGAGGAATCAGGGCCTCTCGCGGCAAATTGGACAAATTTAACGGAACTTCAGTATCTTGAAAATATCTTAGGGCCACAATATTTGCCGCTCGACGTGACAGTGCCTCTGACAGTAGTATATACTACCATATTCATATGCGGGATTTTCGGCAACGTAATAACATGCGTGGTGATTATAAACAACTCGACCATGCAGAATGCGACAAACTTTTATTTATTCAGTCTTGCGGTATCCGACTTGATACTTTTATTACTAGGTACGAATGTTACACGAACGTCTCGGCAAGTATCTATACGATCACTAAACGTTTGCTTGTTTCGCCCCCCCCCCCCCCATTGTTAAAGGTTTACCAAACGAATTGAGCGTCTTTTGGCAGCAATATCCGTGGATTTCCGGAAAGCTATTCTGTAAAGTAAGGGCATACACATCGGAGACGTACGTATGTTTGACGCATTAGCAATTGAAAGCCGACAGGTGTTGTAAGCAATGAAATGTTCAAGGTCATCGTACGTTTCGGTGCTGACAATAATGCTGTTCTCGATAGAAAGATATTTGGCCGTATGCAAGCCGCTGCACTTCAACGCCATGAGCGGCTTGAAGCGACCAGTGTGTTTCATTATAGGGGCTTGGATTGTCGCTTCGGTCTGCGCCTTGCCATTTTTTATATACACCACAATAAATTACATAGAGTATCCTCCCGGTATGTAAATATTTATAAGTTAAGCAGACTCACCGTTTGCCGCTATTAATAGTTTGTCAGCGTTGCAGGTTCTGGAAATAATTCGGATATATCGGCAATATGCGGCATGATGAAAGAACACCTGCCCAAGAACTTTCCGCTTTACGAGCTGAGCACCATGCTCTTCTTCCTCGTGCCAATGTTGGTCATTATGATCCTTTACGCTAAGATGGGAATGCAAATACACGAGAGCTTGAGAGGAACGAAGAAGGCTAACGTCAATCAGTTTAACAAAGAGGCTCAGCACGTCAAGTCGAGACGAGGCATCGTCAAGATGTTGAGTAAGTCGTGCCATTCTGCACTCGCGACAAAAATCTAAGAGCCGGCTTTGCTTTCCTAGGCGCAGTAGTGATTACCTTTTTCATATGCTGGGCGCCATTCCACATGCAGCGACTGCTATACATTTATATGCACGAGGTCGACGCCGAATATTATCCGGATATGAACGAATGGCTGTACATCATCAGTGGCTGCTTTTATTATTCGAGTACCGCTATTAATCCGCTGCTTTACAATTTCATGAGTAGTCGATACCGCATGGCCTACAAACGAGTATTGAATTTTCAAAGATTATGTCATTGGTAAACGAACGACGACCCTGGACCAAACCAGTTTTCGTCGGCAGATTCCAAAACCAGTTTCAATTTACGACTTGGTATCAATCAATTTCATGACTTTTATATCGCTGCAAATCGAACTTTCGCGACAAGTTCGAACGGCTTGTAGTTCAAACTTTAAACGCTTCTTAAAAATATTGGATATTATACCGTTACTAAAACTAATTTAGTTTTCCTGAACAAATAGAATAAAAGAGCATCGCGTAGTTTCGTAAACTTAAAACAAATGAGAACAGCAACATCAACGATTTTTTTTAATAATAATTTAATATTACGTCAAATCTACATTAGCAGGAATATGTGAATATTAAAATTTTCTCGTAAAATCAAAACACGATTGTTACATGATAGAGAGATAACAGTGTAGTCGATTTGCGTTATAGTTTATAGTTTAATAGAAACACTTTGAAGAAAACGTATATTTTTCCGCAAAAGGATAACGACAGAGACAACTGTATGTGAATAATTACATTTCATTACTGGCAAAGTACGTAAAGAGATATGTGTCTAAGCGAGGCGACAAAAAATTTTTTTAAAACAATCATAAATTTTATCTGAGCATAAAGGATAATGTATATACAATCGTAATTATCTTAATAATAACAATTAATTTTGAAACACTTTTTAATTTATTATTTTTTTTATAATAATAAACATAGAAAAATACGAAACAAGTTTTTTCGCTTGCTATATGTACATTTATACGTATAGAAGTCGAATGGTCGCTTAACGATCTACGAATGTCATTCATTTGAGAATACAAAAAAAGTATTTTAATTACCTATCACTAATTAATACTTAGATTTTATTTATAAAAAATAAGGTATTACAAAGTGGACGGTCGTTACGCGATTTAAGCGAAATATTTTTTTTCGAATAATAAGATCCACTATATATATATATATATATATATATATATATATATATATCAAGGCACATACATAGCACGGCAACGATGTAAAATTAATAATAATAATTATAATAGATTAAGTTTACGATAAAAACTGGCCATATTCATTGAAAAAAAAAATGTATTTTGAAAACGTTCGAGAGGGGGTAGGTTGTTTGTCTCAGATTGGAATCTGCAGTCGCGCTTCGTGATTAGGAGTGTGGTGGGGTGCTTATGTAATCTTGACGGATTCCTTGTTGCTGTTGACGTGCTCCAATTCGATGTTATCGTAGGCAAGAGGATCGTTGTCGTAATAGGCATAGTCGTAGTCGTTTTTCTTGCTTATTTTCGGGCGCAGCGTGGTCTCCTCGTAGTACTTGGCGGTGGTGGTGTATTGCTGCTGCTTGGCGGCGGTCGCCTGGTTCTGGTAGTACGACTGCTTGGGCTGCGTCACTTGGGGCGCGTGAGTGTTTACGTTGAAGTTGTTGGGATTGTAGGTCGTTGGCGAGGCCGCTCGTCTGCAAAGGCATCGGTCGTCAGACAATCGTACGACGCGATTTTTGGCATGGGCTTACCTTGGGGTCGGAGTGGTCGGTCTGACATTCTCAGCCAGATGGTTGACGCTGGACGGACTGAAGCCAAGCCCCACGGAGGACCTGCCGAAGTCGTAGCTCCTGGTGCTGGTCTCGAAGTTGGGGTAATTCTGCTTGTACTGGGTGACCTTCTTCGTGACCTTGGTCGACTCGGCGTCGGTGTACTGAGCGCTTTTGGTCGTCAGAGTGGTCGACGACTTGTCGAAGAATGCCCGGTGGTTTGGGAATTTCTTGGTGACGGGACTGTAGGTGGTCGGGGCATAGGTGTTGGTGGCGTAGCTGTTCTGGTTGTAGTCGGCCTTCTTCGTCGCCTGGTAGTTGTTGTGGTTGTTGTGGTTGTTGTGGTTGTTGTTGGCGTTGTTGTTGGCGTTTACATTGTCGTAGTTGTGGTTGGGGTACTGGGGGGTGAGGGTGGTCGACGGGTAGGACGTAACGTTCGTCCTGTGGACGCTGTAGGCGGGGTGGACGTTCTGCTTGGTGCTCTCGTAGCTATTGTAGTTGGCCTGCTGGTTGAAGTCGTAGACGAGCGGCTGCTTGGTGGTCGAGGGCAGCGCCTGGCTGGTGTACTGGGCGGAATAGTTGGGGGGCTGCTCGCTGTAGCGAGTGGTCTGCGTGGGCTTGGCGGTGCTCTCGAAGCGGTTGAAGCCAAAGGCGCCGTGGAAGGTGCTCTTGGTCGTGGTGGTCTGGTAGTTGGTGTAGGCCTCGGTCGACCTGAGAGTGGTCGCCGCCGGCACGGTGTGCTTACTCGTAGGCCTCTGCGTGGAGCTGGCCTGCTGATGATAGGTGATGATCCTGGGGCTGTTGGCGCTGCTCGCTCGCTGCGTGGTCGTGCTGTAGACGAACGCCTGGTTGGGATTGTAGCGAGCCTGGCCGCTGCTGGTGGTCGGCGCGCCGGTGGTCGGCTGCTGCAGCTTCGTGGTGGCGTAGGCGTTGCTCGCCGGCGCCGGCTTGCGGCTCACCTTGCGCAGGCTGCTCTTCTTCTCTTGCGGCTGCTCCTGGGATTTGTTGTCCTTCTCGGGCTCCTGGTAATGCTTCTGTGTTCTCGCGGCGCTGTACTGCTGCTGACCGGCGCTGCCGCTCTTCTTCGGCGGGTCGACGTCCTTTCCGCCGTTGGAGTTGCCGAAGCTGTTGTAGGGCGAGCGAATCGGATCGTTGGACTCGCTGCGCTGCAGGTGGTCTTGGGGCTCGTAGTCGCTGCGTATGCTGTCGTAGTGCAGCGACTCCAGACCCGAGCCGATGCGGTACAGGTCGAAGTTGTCGCTGGCGTAGTAGAGAGTCGCGGCCTCGCAGTCCACGTCGTACCAGTCGGCGCAGGTTTGGCTCTCCTGGTCGAAGGCCGTGTCGTTCGGGCAGAGGAACCTGCGATCGCGCAGCACGCGCGTTGCGTCGACAGTCGCTTTAGTCGATCTCTCTCCCACGGCGCGTGCGATCGCACGTGCAGAGTCATCTCCGAGTCCGCGGGCGTTGAGAAAGGTTCGTCGGAGTCGCGCGACCCCCCGAGGCTCTTTGCTCGTTGCGTCTTTGCAATGCAACGTTTTCGACGCTTTCCACGGTTCCCGAGAGAGAAAGTTTTGCGTTTTGATAAAGCGCCGAAAAGGAGACTTGCGCAAGCCAGAATTTTACACGGTTGTTGTTTTATTCAAGCGTCATTTACGCTCGTCGCTGTTCTTTAGTTGACCGCGCGCCGAATAGAAAGTATCGATTGACAATTCCGCTGATATAAATGTTTGATGCGCGAGTTCATGTATGTTTCAACGATGAAAGACAAGTAATAAATTTCTCGTGCCCTCGCCGAATTGGATTCTACTGTTGATAATGGAAAAGCGCGTTTTCAACGGTTGCGCCGAACTTCGGGAACTTAAAGAAAAAAGAAAATAAGAAAAGAAAACGGAAAAAGAGGAGTAACCTTCCGCGAAACTGCTAAATAATTTATCGCTGATCGTGCCGTTGTATGTTAAATAGCGGTACGTATAGTTAGCATACCTGTAGTCCTGAATGCTTCCGGCAACAGACACGCAAACGTGGAACAGTTGACAATCGGTTTCGGGATCTGCGTAGTAGCTTCCAATGATTTTGTTGCGGCACGTAAAGGATGTCTGCGGCATGTATTGCTGGGAGTACCTCGGCGGCGGCCGCTGAAGAGCCGACGCGCAGGTCCACGCTAGCGCCGCTTGAAAAAAGAAAAGCCACCAAACGATGTGCTCTCACTTGGAGTACCATCGGAAGAGTTTTCCGAAAAATTGTCAATTGCAATTCGAACACGGCGACGAGAGAAAAGCGGACGGGCACAAGCTCGCGAGAGAGCGCTTTTGCGACGAGCGTTTGCGAGTAGCTGGCGCTCGGAGATCGAGGCTGAGATACCGAAAGTGAAAGTTCAAGTGTGGAAGATGTCAACTGCCAAGGCAGATTCTTAACACACATTTTTCTCCCGAGCGTATCTTGGAGAGCGATTTGCAACTGTTATTTGCGGATCGCAGCTTGGCCGAGCGATCTCTCGGCGATAAGAAGAGCGAAACGCCGATAAGAGTAGCGCGACGACGCGAAGCTAGTTTAGCTGCACGAATATCGTCGCGCGCAATCGGATGATCCTGCGCTCGCAATAAATGATTGTGTGAAAGCGTGCGATTCGAGTAGTAAAAGCCGAGTGATGTCAGGCATGTGAAGTGACGTCACCCGTTAGACGCTCTCACTCCGCGCCTCGTGCGCATAGCTCAATCGTTATGGTCGCGGTCGAAGAGTGGACGACGCTTCCTTCCGCAGCTCGGAATAAATTAATCACCGTCGTCGCCGAGGGTCCGTGCGTTATTTCACTACGCGCTGCGCCACCTTCTTTCTCGTCTTTTTCTGTCCTTCTTCTTCTTCTTCTTCTTCTTCTTGTCCTTTACATAACGTTAGAAATCTCGCGGACCAAATGGGAGAAAAGGCAATCTGGACTTGTGCGTAGGTGTAATTTGTCGCGCGCGGCGCGCTCCAGCGGTACGTGCTTAATCAAGCCGGCCTTTCCTCGGATGAAACGAGCCATCCTCAATTCGGTAATTACGCGCGCGGACGCGCGGAATGAGACTGTGCGCGCGACAAAACCGTGCTCGCGGAATCAAGACTCTCAACTATGTCAATTACGCGCGGCGCGAACGTTATGAAACGGCGCGGCGCGCTACTTCGTACCAATTTTTCGTCATTACTTCTTTTTTTTTCTCCTTCACGCGCGCCGCGCCGCTCGCTTCTTTATCGCCTCGGACGTGCTTTTTCGCTTCTCTTCGCTTCGTTAAAATAACAAACTGGCAGCGGGAGCTCAGCTAAACGACCAAAAAATACAATCGGCAAACGTCAGCTTTGTTAAGTCGTAATGGCAAACGGCCATAAAATATATAGCGATAGATGCAATTAGAGAAGTCGAAAAAAAAGAAGAATTTTATCGGGCTCGAGAAGGAGGGTGGCGAGGGAAAGAAGCGTTTACAATTTATGTAACGAGTTTTGAAAGCAGATGGCTCATCTTCGGTGTAAAAGTGTATACACGTACAGAGCGAAAGAAAGGTACGGCGCAGCGAGTGCCGTGGCAATAATCAAGCGTCACGTAATTTCTATCTATAAACAGGTTTTCTAACTTCTGTATTAATCTGTTTGGCGCTAAATAACTGAAAGCTAGGTTTGTCAAAACTATATACACGTCCGCGTTACGAAAACCTCGGCAGTGGAAAATTCGACGGCGTTTTTAATTGCGGACGCGCGCGATTCTCTCGGAACGATATTAACGATTTTTCTTTTTCGCTATTGCGGCTCGTTCACCAAGCACATCTTATTGGATTCGAGGTCATCGAGAGCTATGCAATAATTATACGCGGCGAGTTGGCGAGTTGGCTTTGCGTACGTATATACCATTAGGAAAAACCACTGTCATTCGTTTTGCGGTGTATCAAATGACTGCTTATATTGCGAACCGACGACACTGCCAACTGCACGGTTTCGAGTACGCAATTTGTCAATTAGCCGTTTTCACCGTCGGCTAATCAGATAATTGGCGAATCTTTACGGGAAAAGTCAACGTTGGCCCAGTCGATCAACACTTCGCCTCTCTTGCGCTATTAAAAATTTGCCGGCGCACCGTTGTAAACCCTCCGAGTGCAATGATCGACGAGCTTCGATGTACTTTAGATCGCTCGCAGCAACGTTCCCGGACAAATTTTCGCAGCAAACTGAAAAATATTCCACTTTCACTTGTTGTTCGAAAATAACTTCTCCGCGGCACCAATCTTCCACAAAAGTTCTAAAACTTTCATCTCATTTAGCACAAATTACGGAAATATCGCCGATGCGTGACGTAATATTTTCACACTTGTTCGCGCAAACTCCGAGACCGCTCAACGATTGTTCGCCGCGAGCATACGTATGATTATACGTGGTGTATCGAAAGGAAATAGGTATTGCGAACACGTCGATCCATAAGTCTCGCGCGGAGACAATGCGAAGCCATAAATAATAATGGCAACGAAAAAACACGTCATACTAATCGCAAGAAGCTCGATAAAGATTTTAATCGCGCGTGCTGTATAGCGGAGGAGAGCACGGTAGCTTGCAATTATTCGAATAACTAATCCGTCTTACGAAATGATTACGTGGGATAGTTAAGTGACGCTTCCCTACACGTACAACCGCGTCGCACCGCGCATATATCGCAGCAGTAGCGTACCTTCATCCATTTGCAGATTCGGAGAGCCGTTCGCTTTTTTCTTTTCTTTCTCCCCCCCCCCCCCTCCCGCCCTCGCCTCTGCGCAGTCTCGCGGCATTACGATACTCCGCGCGTACAAAAGTCCGAGCTCGTTGACGCCAAAATCCTCGCGAGATTATCCGCTTTGCGCATAACATATGGTCGTCGCTGCGTCTCTCGCGTTGCGTATCGTTCGCCACACTTGTCCCCCGCCCGGGAAGGTGAATAGTTGCGAGGCGCAACGGACACCGACGGGGCCGAAGATTCGTTGGTCGCTTTGGCGGAGCTTCGGGCCTGGCGCGCCGGGGTGGACGGGCGCGTTCGTGAGCACGAGCGTGCCCCCGATGATCGCAGTAATGGGAAACCGCTGCCGTCGGGACGCGAGAAGAAAGAGAAACGCGCGCGGCGCGAGAGATTCGGCTGATCGTCGCCGACGGCGCTTCCCGATCTGATTTCGCGATCGAAGTCGGATAGGCGCAGCGCGCCGCGGCATATTTATTATATTCCGCGTGAGCGTCGACACCTCGTTAGCGCGTCGAGCAACGATCGTCGTCTTGTCTTCTATCCGAGTTGCAAAAGCTTGCGAAAGCGCGGCGCGAGCGTACGTAGGGTGCAGTAGCGAAGAAAATGAAAGGATAAGTCAGTCGCGGCGCGCAGGGTCGTTAGCACGTTGACACAGTTAAAGCGCGCTCGCCGAGTGGAAAATCGAGTAACTCACCTAGCGCGCAGACGAGGATGCTTCTGCTGCTGCTGCTGCTGCTGCTGCTGCTACTGTTGGTCATCCTGCTCGCAGAAACGGCTTACGAACGGAGAAAAAAAAAATGAACCAAGCTGTCTAGGTCGGAAAGGCGGTTCTACGGAAGAGTGGCAGTCATTGAAGCTGGCCGAGAAGCGTGTGGCCGTGCGGCAGAAATCCGGAAGAAGAAGGAGGCGGCGGAATCGGTTCCCTGGATGTGCGCGCCAAGCGAAGTCGATGATGCGACTGCCTGTATAGGCGGTCTCGCGTATGAAAATAGAGTTTCGGAGAGAGAAGAGGCTGCTTAGAGTTGCGGCGGTACCATCCGGTGTGTTGTGTGTGTGTTGGCGCTCGCTCGCTCTCCCTCTCTAATGTGACCTCTCTCCGTCCTTCTCTCCTCGCGAAGCGGCGGACGTCTCCCTTAATATCTCATTCGCGTCTCTCTCTCTCTCTCTCTCTCTCGTTGTAACCTTTCTCTTTGGAGCTCTGCGAGTGTGTAAGTGAGGCTCCTTTAAAGAGCGAGAGGATGAGCAATCTTATAGAGCTGCTGCTGCTGCTGCCGCCGCCGCCGCCGCCGCCGCTGCCGCCGCCGCTGCTGGCGAGGAGTAGATAGGTAGGTAGGTAGGTAGGTAGGTGGTAGGGAATTGCCGCCGCCGTGGCCGCCACGCGGAGAATGTACTTTAACTCGCCGCTCGCGCCGGCAGATGTGAAGTTTCTCATTACGTCACACAACGCTAGCGCGCTCCTAACAAAACCCATCCTTTTTCGCTTTTCTTCGCCTCTTCCTCCTCCTCCTCCTTCTTCTTTTTCTTCTGAACCTTCTCGGACGCGCACTTGTCCTGCGTCGACGTGCCGGCCGCTCGCGCTCCGTCACGGCTCATCGGAACGAGAAAGCTCTGGCTCGTCCGTCGGGCTCGCGAACGCTTTAACAGCGCGCGCCGATTCGCAGCGCGAGCGCGCGTAGATCGACTTCCACGGGCGTTATAAAAGAGCGCCCGGCGTCTCGCGCGAACACGTCCCACAAGGAGAGCGCTCGTCGAAACTCGTCATGAGAAATCATCGAGGGAGCTGGCGGCTGAGGCGCGCGCGCGCGCGCACGTGTGAACGAGGGCTGCGTGGCGCCGCGGCGCGTCCGCGTAATCCGGCAGACACGTCGGGAGCGCGAGCGAAGGCTTTCCGCGGAGGAGAGCACGACCGCCGAGCTATACGGAGCCTCGCTCGCTCTCGCGCGAATGCAAGTGAAAGTAACACTATGGCGAGTCGCGCGCTCTGCCCCGGCGCTCTCCGTCGCTACGTGTGCTTCCTTCTAGCTGTTGTAACGCGGCTCGTGCTCTTCTTCGCCGTATCCTTGCCGCGTCGCACGTCTGTCTGTGTGTGCATGCGGCATTTTTCTCGAGGGTACCTCTCCGCGGTGATTTTTGATGGACTTTCTCCGCTGACTGTCTGCGCCGCGCCGCTCTGACCTTTCGCTGGAATGTCGCCCCGCGAGGCAGACACGTCGTCGTCGTCGTCGTCGTCGTCGTCGTCGTCGTCGCCGACGCAACGCCTGACGCTCGCATGGGACACTGGCGGGCGCTATTGTGTCATCGCGAAAACGTCTCTTCGGGCCGATTCTCCGCGTTGGACGAACGTGCGTGCCGGTGCGACCATCGTCGCGACGCCTCATCGACGTCGTCCTGGCTGCGGCATTCGGCTGAGCTCGTGGAAAGTTCGTACTGGTATTCGCCTGCTCGTGCGAAGCCTCTTCGCTCGCGACGCTCACTTCACGCGGACCCAATTTATGCCATTTCATCGCCGCTCGCCGAGGTCATTCGGGATTCTCGAGGATTAATGTCCCGCTAATTCATCCTCGAGCCGTGCTCTCGGATCTGCTTGAACATTGACCATATTTAATTACTTTTTTGCAACGACACCTTTACGGGAATCGACGCCTTGCAAATCGCACATCGGCGTGAATCTTAAAACCTTATTGGATACATGTGCGGCTTCTTTATGCGCATACCTTACGAACGTAATACGCCGTGTACGCAATCGATCGCTCAAAATTCTCCGTACGCGCAAGAGAGGAATGTTATTTCAAGATAAAAACGCATTGTTTGCGCAATCAGTTACTTTTCAACATATGCGTTTATTGAGAGAGAAAGAGAGAGAGAGAGAGAGTGAGAAGCACTACGCAGAGTGTTATTGTAACAGTTTTCGTTATTCAACTGATATGAGCGGAAGATCCTCGAAGCCTCTTTCGTTCTGAGAATCAAGTTGTAAAGATCATTCACACGTATATTTCGCAGCATTAAAAATTCTCGTAAAACGATGAGGACATCGTATAACTGGACCGCACATTTTTTTTTTTTTGCAGCGTGAATCCGCTGTTTTTTTACATACTCATTTTTAAGCGCTATTACTAATTACACAGTACTCAAAGCGATTCGCTTTCTAACCGATTTTTGATTGTAGTATTGTCTTTAAAAATGTTTAAAAAAAACAAGACTTTCTACACGGCTATATTATATCCGAATGTTTATTGGCGTATCTTTTCATTGGTATATATGTGCAAGCAAAACGTTTCTTTCAATGGGTTTTTTTGCACAGCATACAGCCTGCGGCAGCGAGAGAACATCAAAGTAAATAATCCCCGCATTACGTCAGATATCAAAGTTTATTTAGTGGAATATGTTTTTGTGAATATTTACATATATTTACGTATTGAAATGTGCGCTTCGGACGAACTACAACGGGGAGAGAAGAAGAGTTCACTGGAGTGGCGGCGGGCACGAGGTAAATTTCGATCTAAGAAAGTGAAGGTGATGCGGCAGACTTTCTCGCAAATCTACGTGTATACTGTATATACATATGAAAATATTTGACGGTGCCGGTCTTATGTTTTATTGATGAGGTCTAATACAATAGTACAATATATTAGGTGACTAATAGAGGCGGCTGGCTCCAATTTATACAATTCGATACAACGATTCTTCTTTAGACACAGCGCAATCTCTCTGAAATTGATTAGAGCCATCAATATTTTACAGCCGTAACATTGTTCGATAATGAGCCAATTAAACAATTACGCAACTCGCAAATGTGTGTGGGGAAAAACTAAGAGAGTGAAATATAATAAAAAGCTCTGCTCGTCGGCAGATGACAAACAATTGCGGGCGACGTAACTCGGTGAGAGAGAAAAAGAGAGCGAGACCGTTCTTCCATTGCTACTAATGTGCAAGTAGCATCCTTATAAGCGAGAGTTCTGTATTGCTGGAATGCGGTCCACAGCACTCCCTTCGAATGGTACATTCTCGGCGAGTTTTCAACGAAGTTCACGCGCCGCTGATGCCGCTCGAGCCGAGCTCGCCACAATCTCACCGAGTTCCGTTTTCTTCCTCTTCGCTTCGGAATAGCGCGAGATCGTCAATTATCCCTAAATAATTGGCCATCCCGGCGTTATTTGTTGATTTCGCCATGGAATGCCGCCGAGGAGGCCCCTCTACGTACGCTATTTCAAAATCCACTTTCAACTCCGCGGAGTACCCACGGCGACACGTTCTTGTTCTCTTATTTGTGTCATCTCTTGTTATGACATTTTTTATCACTGTCTCTTTTCTGCTCTGAACAATGCCGAGAATGAACGCTGGCTCCCCCCGCTCTCCTTCTCAATGGGAAATCATCCTATAATCAATTTCGTTTAATAGAATCACGTATTAAAGGAAAAAAACTTTTTCTTTCTATCCGAGCGTCTCTTCTATTTGTAACCTCTCGACCTCGAGAGAAAGTGATGAAAAAAAAGAACTCGTCAGATGGGTTTATTAAATGGATAGAGAGAGAAAGAGTGCATAGTGCGTATACACCTACGCATGCTCGTTACGAGCTATTTATCTGTACACAGTCCATACTATTTCGGAACGACAGCCATTCGTCGTGTGCGCATCTCCGACTCATTGAATTTTTCGACACTCTTGATTCTCGGAGGAAAAAATATTCCCATGCCTGATTGGATTCGTTACAGTGGAGTATATGGAGATGAAAAGGAAAACGACTGTGACCAATGATTTATCTCAGGTCCGCGGGCGATTGCAAATTACCTGTGGATAATGTCAAGTCAATAGGATCACGTGAATCCAACGGGGCGCGTCATTTTTCTTTTTATTCTCCTTTTCGACACGAGCGAAAGTTACGTATTAGGCCGCGATAATTGGGAAAGTTTCTTTCTTCAAAATCTCTATTTGTCAGGCGTTTATAGCACAATTAATTATTTAAAATACGACCAGTCGACTCGAGAATGAAATGGCCGACTATGTTGGCATGCGACTACTTACGAGCTTAGAGCCCGGCTTGGTGTACGTATGCACCTCTAATCAATCAAATATAAAATAATATATATATCAAATGCACAAATATTCGATAATCTTCACATCTACGTTACATATAATTAAACTAAGAACCCAAGGTCTCAATCTTTTGTCTCATAATAACATTGTCAAGGATTATTAGCAAAATCAATATAATTATAGCGTAATTGTAGAATATTAATGACTGTAACGTCGATGAATGATCGATTGAGAATTTTTTCAGAAAGAAATTACATCAAATTGACGGCGCTTACGGGAGCATTAAGTGAGATTGATCTCTTATTAGAATAAAAAAGCTTGATTCAAACGTTGGCTCGACGCGAAGTCAGAACGAACGAAATCGTACAGGAAGCGGCTCATCTTCATCGGGAGAGATGTCGAAGAAAAAAAAGATCTTGAAAGTCGCGCCATCAATCATAAAATGATAAACGCACAATAACCGAGCCGTAAAAAATAATCCAAATCCAGCGACGCGGTGTGAAATAGTACTGTTTTATCCATACTTGCATTGTCATCGATAACTTGCTCGAACCGAAATTCCAACGAAACAATTAGCCAAGGCCTCCAACTAGCTCGTCGCTCGATGTCGAAACGCGAAGGAACACCTATTTACTGAAAGAGAGGCTGGCATTGTCAGTTCAAACCCGCATCCCGAGGTCAAAATCTTTCACCGTGGCGATGTCCTTATTTTTTGGTGTTCGCTCCCATGTGACCAGCGCATTTTCTGACGAGCAATTTTTTTTTGCCCAACACGCGCGTATGCGATGATTCCAATGCAAGATTATCTTCGACATCGGGCTTCGGTAAGTAAGGAGCCCCGGCGCTCTGTGGTGTCGTTTCTTCTCCATTGTTGTATAATGACCGAACTGGCGGTAACGGAATACCGAAGGCAACGAGATCAATCTGTTTGCGGAAGATCCATTGAAAGTGAAGAAAGAAAAAAAGAAGATAGTTATCTTATTTGCAAGCGCCACAACAGAGTAACCGATTCGTCCTTCGGGCACACGTTCAAGCTGATCCTCGGAAAACGCTGCTGTGATACCAGGCTTTTAAATTAAATGTCTCTCCCGAATCAGATAAAATTTTACGCCGTGCACAGTAGCTTCGTTGAATCCGATTCGCGGTGAAATTCTTTTTTCTTTTATTCAATTATGACTGCGTTATTTATTGGCCGTTATAGTTGCGAGAAAGGAATGCATTTTAAACAGGGAATTTTTTCTCTACTTTACTACTATTTTCATACGCCGATAAACATTCGATTTTAACAAGCATTTTAACGAACGGATTTTTTTTAACGAGAAAACATGATACACAAATAATGGAAAAGCTGCATTTGTAAATATATTCTCATCCAAATTGCGGTACGATTAGACTGTTGCGTAACACTTGGCTTACTTAATGATTATTTATTATTATTATACCGAACGTGCGCATAAATTATTCGAGTTCTAATTGTAAATAAAATTTCTAGTTCTATCGCAGTTTTCAAACGACACACATACAAACGCAAACTGTTGACAACACCATTATACATCACATTATCCCATATAGGTAATTCATATATGAAACTTCCAACCATAATTATAGTTATTACAATAAAACAGTTGCAGTTATTGCAATAAAACGCGATATGTGAATATATTACAACACGTGAAATGTATTTATAAGTTCGTAACGATACCATAATGTTCGATTGATTATCCACTGAGAGAACGTATCGTCTTCAAACACATTGTTGTAGCTTGTGCCCACCTGTGAATTGTGGGGGCGTTGGAAGCAGTCAACTCAACCTTATAGAGTTACCACCTGCAGATCTTGGACCAACGGCTGACATTCTTGCACCTTTCCTCTTTACCCCTTTCCCCTGATCTTTTCACTCTATAAATGCAAATAGGTTTGCGTGTTCTATCCTTGTCACGTCAATAACTTTTTACAAGAGTAGTACGTTGTTGTATGTACTTCAACAGTACATTACTTATGTCTGAGCTGTCAAAGCCCCATTTGCCTGTTCTCGAGAAAACTCGCAGAGAAATACATAACCTATAAAAAGTGCTAATGTGTCTCTATACACGTATACACACACACCTCAATCTCTGATGAATCGACGTCTGCTTTGCTTACGTAGTTATTAGATAGACGGGTGATTACTTGTGTGTGCGTGAACATTACAAGTCCTCATGCACTCGTTCATTGCATACGTTTAGTGCATTTGCATTCGTCACGCCGTTCAAAGCGTCTACTCAAGTATTTTAATTGTACGCCATGTAAAATGCGTTGCTCTATGTTATGACATAGCTGTTGATATGGAGCATGAAGTACAACCCAAAAACACTACCCCTTATCACAGCAGCATTATCTACGATTAATTATTGCTAATACTAAGTACCTCTTTGTGGGTCATTGAAATGTGTAGCGCGTAAACAAAACACCATGAATGTCAAGATGAAAATACAGATTGCCATGGACGAAGATATAAAAGAATTCTTCCAAATAAGATTGTGCTTGTGTTATCAAGAGGAAGGTGGGTTCAATTCGATTGTCGTTTCAATTTCTATATTCCTCATTTAGGCGCTCTGATCAATTAATTTGTTTGAATATTCAATTTCCATAAAAAATGTACTATGGATGGAAACAAAATACTTGTAACTCATCCCTATTGATACTCGATTTTGCTCACAAATAGCAAGAATTATTCAAAAACTACATTTATTTTATTTAATTCCAGAGAATGATCAACTTTGACTCGGCTAAAAAATAATAGACAACAATTATGGGGGATGTACTGTATCCTACAAGTCCTCCATCCTTGGTGGGGGTGTCCCCAGCATACTGGAACTACTCCGATCATGTCAATCTTGAAAATATTAAAATGGATAGTAATTTCATGTGGTTACTCTGTTCATTAGTATCAGCTATTTCTTGGCTAACTTATATAACTTATTATAACAGTAGAGTACTTGGGTACATTTTGACAAAATTATTGAATCGCTTTGTTGGAAAATACCAGTACATCAAAGTTGGTATGTGTATCTGTATCGTAGAATTTCAAATTATTCTAAACATCCTGCTCCATAATTTATTCTACTTAATTTCAGGATCTTTTACATTGTGTGCTCTTAGTGGAAAAATAATGTTCAGAGATATTGCTTACATTACGACAGATTATACTGTAAGAGTTCAAGATGGATATCTTATATTTAGGTGGTGGAGAAATTATGTTCCAAAGAATATTTCCGAAGGTATAGAAAATTACTGATTAAAATCTAGATTTAATATAAAAAATAAATAAATAATTCATAAATGTGTTATTGATGAAATTTTGTTTAAAAATCACAGATCTATCACATTCCGATACTCGTCTTTCTGTTTTATTAAATGGTTTTGAACTACATGTTTACAATCGCTGTGAACTCTATGCACAATTAGAAAAAACTTTTGGCCTTCCACCTGAAATATTTCCTGAGGAAACTCATACAACCAACACTGATAATCAAGAACCAGACACTAAAAACAAAAAGAAAAAACGAAACAAGCCAGCATCCACAACTATTGATGTATCAAAACATGTTGATAATATTAGGAAAAAAGAAGCTTATGTTATTGCCAGGACTTGGAGAGATTTAATACCAGTTATTAAAGTAGATGTTTGTACAGTATGTATATTCTAGTGTAAATATTTTTAGCAGTAAGAATGTAAAATGAATCTAAATACAAAATTTGTCATTCTAGGGAAGATTAGTTTTTGGTAATTGTCTAGTACCAACTACATTGTCTGTCAATGTAGAAGAAGCTCATTTTATGTATTCTACAAAACCAGCTGCATCTCAACATGATCATTTTATGCATATAACAAAATGCAAGGCTGAAAATTTTAAAGTTATTTTAGCTCCCAGTCCAAAGTATACAGGAATGATCGATGAACCACCCCGTTTCATGGGAGAAGGCTTTGTAGTTTTGAGTTCAAATCACATGGAACTTTATTATTATATGGATGAACCAGGTGTCGTTCCTGAGCAACCAGAAATGATCAGGCTAGCAAATGGAGATATGGTTGAAGCTATGCCTCCTATTTGGGGTATTGATATCAAATGTGGAAAGGGTACAGATTTCAGTTATGGACCTTGGGCTGATCGTCAAAGAGAACATTTGTATAAATTATTCTATCCTACTGATTATCAACCTCTGAAAGTAACAACAGCTCCAGTACCTGGTGATAAAAGACAAGCTCACTCATTCGATATTCGTTTATCTACACTCAACGAAGCAACAATTGATATATTATTTAGTAAAAATAAGGAAACCAATGCTGTTCATGTTAACGTTGGTGCAGGCTCATACCTGGAAATAACGATGCCTTGGATTGTACTTCAGGATGGATATACAACTAAAATCACTGGTCAATTATTACATCTGGAAGCAACTACTAGTTTACAGTATCGTAGTTTAGTGGAAAGTGAAACGCTAGAGTTTAATGTAAAGTGTTATTATCCTGTAATTTGGAATGATGAGCAAATTTGGACATTGAATTTGACTGGTTGCAAAGCCACAGCGAGTTTAGTTTACTCCCACAAAGAGTTTTTTCAAGACTTAATCATGGATTGGGCTAGTAAGGCTATACCCGATCTGATGTACTTTGTGCCGTACACATGGAAGTTCAGTCTGTTGCTTAAAGAATTTGAAATAATTACATTATGCAATGAATTTAACTGGATCGATTGTTCATCGCAGAATCAAGAAAATTCGCATATTGCTTTCTGTGGAGAAAACTTTGAACTGTCATTTGAATTACCTTTTGTTGAATTTCTACCACCAACTGTTCCTTTACGATTTTGGATACAAGGTGAGAGCGTGGATCTAGCATTTTATTTACCAGAAGTGAACACAAACCGTAATGTATTCATAGCACTAGAGAAAAATGCACGAATTCTCTGTCGAGATGGTAGTGTAAAACAAATGTCAGATCTTAATAAAAATAAGAAATGGCGTAACGTGTGTCAAAGAGGATCAGGTTGGATAGACTGCTGGTCTGTTCCAATTGTAGCTCTAAGTATCAATTATACGTATCATCCATGTCCGCCGTTGGGTCCACAGCCACAAGCAAATATCACAACACCAGAGAAAGAAGAACTTTTGTTGTTACCAATTAGAATACCTAGAAGCAGAAAATCACCAGGAGCAGGAACAATGCAGTGGGCTAAAGAAGCTACTCAGAAGTTTGACCCTACAACATTAGAACCTGATCTGGTCAATCTCGAATTGGAAATTGGTCCCTCGGTGCTGTTTCTTAATGGATCTCTCATTAAACATTTTATACACTTGAAAGAAAATATTTTTGGTGATTATCAGTTGTTTACGGACATGCAACAGTCTCGGACCACTTCTGCAAGCGCCAAATTAGACAAGAACAAAGATCGTGATGTTCAAAATAGTAGTCTTGAGACGTCGATGGAAGACGAAGAAGCAAGAGCAAAGCAATTCGATCCAAGAGACTATCGTCCATTTGACGTTACTGTAGGAATAACTATGCACGATATTCAAGCACATTTGGTTAAGAATTGCAATGACGATGACCCACCATGTCCAGTAATACTATTGGAGCGCTTTGGTTTTGAAATGAAGAAAAGTTTCAGAGAAACTCAGCTGCAGCTCTTACTTTCTCCAGCAATTTTACTTTTATCAGATAACGTTCCGAGATCTAACAAAGAGAAACATCTGAATCAAGGCCATTTGATGTTGAGTGCATTGCAAGTTAGGGGACATGCAATGTTTAGTAATGAGGGTAGAAGTTTGGATCAGGAGACTTTAGAGTATGCTTGGTTGATTGAAGTGCAGTTAGGAAAATTAAGTGGAAAAATAACTTCCCCTCAATTACATCATTTGATCACGTCTCTAGAAACATTCTTGCTTATGGCTAAAAATTCAGAAAATAATTTGAAACCTCCAGGTTTACCCAGTCATTGTCATCATGGTCTTCCACCCTTACAGTGTGCAGATAGTGATATCGATAAGCATTACAGGTTTCTATCATTGTTCATTTTGTTTAAATTACTTCATATTACAAAATTATTAATTAATTTAATAATTTAATTACAAAATCAAAAATCCCGCAGGTGTCCCAGTTCTGAAGATATCAAATACAGAATGAATCGCGTGGCTATCGATTCTATTGATTTGTACCTTCAAGAAAGTGGCACTGCTACACAAATCTGGGCTTCGCCTATCCGTGTATCAACTTGTAATTTACACGGACAACAAGTAAAAGCAGGAATAACAGCGATACTACCTACACTTCTCGTTCGACAATTCGTTTCGGCAGCTGGTCATTTTGCCAATACAAGTAACACTAATACTACTGCCAGTGGCAAATCTCATAACAATGCCAGCAGTCGATTATCAGGTTTATATGATAATTTTCTTCCTCTCATATACAGTTACTGAAAATTCTAGAAATATTATTATATATAGGCTTTTTTATATCTGCAGGTGACGGATCTGATATCTGGTTAGAAGTTGGTTCTGTATCAATGGGACCTATTGTTATTGAAGCCGCTATGTCGCTTCCAACACCCGAACATAATTTACACGTTGTTCAAAATAATTATTTGAAAACTCATGATGAGAAAACGAAAAGATTGTGGTTTTTATGGTCGCAAGAAACTGGTGCTAAAGTCGCCAAATGCGGGTGCATAGGTGGTTGTGTATTTTTCGGAAACAACAGAAATGGACCAAGGTTTTTCAAACCAAGTTATCACGATTTGCAGGAAGGTATCAATATTGCTGCTTACCGGTAAATTTTTAAATCTTCAATATATATTCATATTTTCTGTTGGTTTTGATTATAATAATGATATAACATTCATTTGCAGAATCTTCGAACCTGGAATAGATAAAGGATTTGCTCAATCAATTTTACACGAAGGTCAATTAGTATTTCACACTCCACCGTATAGTTTACAAGATGTAACACTTCAAGATACGGTTGTATCAACATCTGGAGAACCATCTCACCGGTCAAACAGTTCAAAAATAATTTTTGAAAGATCTAAATCTGTGATCAGTCAGAGTAAAGGATCTGGTATCGGAGAAAGTGACAGTGCTAAATTTAGCGGATCTTCAACTAGTCCGTTCAGCGGAAATAACAAAAAATCTTTAAGTCGACGATTTTCGTATACTTCGCAGAGGTAATTAATTTATTTATGAAAACATTCATTTTCATACCTTAATTAAATTATTTTATTTATTCTTTTTCAGAGGAAACAGTACCAGAGATGTTCCATATGCTCGTTTATTTGATGCTAGTCCCGCCGCACAATTGCCTCCTAAATTAGATTCAGACTCTAAGTTAAATACTCAACATAGTAAATCTAATTTAAGTGTTCCAGAAATCGAAAGAACACCCAAGAGTAGTGCATCTGATTCTAAATTGGCTGTAGATTATTTCAATATACAAGAAACAGAGTCACTTCAACAAGGTGCCCCTAGTCCTCCAATTATACCGATAAGTCCCATCGACTCAAGTGGAGCTAGTCAAGCTCTGCCTACGGATAGTGAATCACTACGTATGACAGGTTCACAACAATCATTGTATGTGCAATCGGACTCAGAGGACAAGTTACTCCAAGAGGTAATATTGTCATGTGATTGCAATTATTTGTTGAATTTTTATTTAATATGAAAAACGTGATTTTTATAGGTTCAAAGAACAGTGTCAATGTCATCAGAAAATCATTCGGAAGCGTTCTATTCAGCTGATGAAGATACCAGTCATGGCTTAGGTGGAAGTCATAATTCCAGTTTACGACACTCATTAGTTGGTTCTGCAATTGTTCCCAATCAAAATGAGTGCATCAAAAAGAAATTCTTATCGGACTTATCTATTGTCGAGAGTTCCGCAAATGCAATTCATGCAGCCGATAATGTTCCGGAAAAAGCTCATACGCTAGAACGGGCCAAGCCTCAGTCGACAAGTTCACGAAAAAGTACTCGAATTCAAGCTACATCTAATTTCCAATCAGATACCGAAGCAACAGAGAATGGAAATGTTTTATTACAAGATTCATCTGATAGTCATTCCGTTTCTTCTACTAGTTTTATATCTGCTGTATCATCTCAGGAAGATATGACCTTAGTCAATTTACATATGCAAGTGAACAAACCAATTGTTGATTCACCCTTATTGATGTCTAGTTACGTCAGTCATTTGTCACAGGTAATTTAAAGCGGGATTGAATGCGTAATTTTTAAAATGTTACAAATTATAAAAGTTTATAAATTTTCACAGGTGCGTTGCAGTAACTGGTCAACTTCGTCATTACCAAGTAGTGGCGATGCCTTTACCACTCCGGTATTTCAACGAACTGATGATGGGAGACTCGTGTACATTGGAGGACGGTACATTCCAAAATACGAAGTGATGACTGAAGGATTCACGTCATTGAAAATGATTAGTCGTAATGAATCGTCACCAAAAGCTTCTTCGTCAAATAAAACGCCAACTCATCCATACATATGGGATAGTTCTACTTTAATTCAATCAGAAGGTAAATATGTTTGTCTATTTATGATAAACTAAAGAAAATTAAAAAAATTCTATTTTACAAGGAGAAGAAATTGTAACCCACGGGGAAGAAGAATTTCTAGCTACCCAACATGAAACTGGATATCGAACGACAATCATTGTAAAGCTCAAAGGAGACATTGATATTATGATAAGTCCTTTAGTTTTGGAGTGTCTTCAACGCTTTATCGATGCAATAATTCCAACTCTGTCTACACTACATCCTTTAACGATTCTTAATCATTTGCATAACGAATGCATTGGAAGGGTTGAAGATGCAAATATACTCAAGCAGGATCAGAGCTTATCTTATTGGAGCCAAGTACAAACTAGTTCTAAACGTTCAACGGCAGAAAGAAATTTGAAGAATGATGATGGTATATTGACTTCTTATTTTCATTGTCGATAAATCTAAGTATATGTTGTAATTTTTATTGTATTCATTTACAGGAAAAGTGGCTTTACAAACGAGTGTATATGAGGAATGTATTTCGACGCAAATACAAGGAAGTATTATTCTACCAAAGGTAAACAGAATAAAAATATTAAATTCCGCATACTTACTGATGAAATACGCAGAATAAAAAAATTATTGTATAATTATTTATATTTTTTATAGATAAACGTAACGCTATTACAAGCTTCTGTTGTAGAAGAAATCATATCATTTTCTGCTTTGGATAATATTCGTGACTTAACGTGTGTATCATTATTTGCGATTTGCTTGGATGATGTGACGGCAAGATTCTATTTAGGAAAACAAGCTCGAGAAATTGTCCAAACTTTTCACAAACCAGCGGTTTTACCTAATCAGAAAAAAGTTAATAAAATCACTAAAGCGTTTTTATCAGGACATCAGACTACTGCTGTCGTTGCTGACATTGGCGGTGGAGAGACTGTATACATAGAAACTTCTGAAAAGCAACAAGAAGAAATAATTGTTACATTAAATATTGGTAAGTATACATTTTACTTGACAAATCTTTAGCAATGTATTTAAATTTTAATTATATTCTACAGGAAAAGCTCATACGCAATTGAGACGATTAAGGAACGAGTCTTCCATTTTGAAGGATGCCGTCATAACGGCAATTCCATCATATTACTCTCGAGTGTTGTTTACTTGTACTAGAATCACATCCCCATTAAAATGTATTGACTATTATCTACTTCAACCGCCAGATGAAAAAGATAAACAAAATGTACGTTTATTTATCTTAATGATAATTTTTTGTGAACCTTTTGATAAAGAATTATTGATTTTATAGAAGCAGTCAAGCCCACCACAAGCAACTGAAGAATTCACTGTAGGCTGCGGAGAAGACAAATTAGGTTTTATCATGTTTGAATGTGGATTGGAAGGAATCAAACTCAAAATTGTAAAGAGATCTCAGTTTGAAAAAGGTGATAATGGACAAAATGAAAATGAGACTGAAATTTCTGAAAAAGATAATAACGTCAGTAAAAGTCAAGATGATCTCAATAATACTGCTGGTACGTACAATTTCATTTGAATATATATTTAGTAAATAACAGTTCTAGTACAGATGAATAACGTTGCATATTTGTAGATTCGACAACGGAAACATTCGAACAAGAGTCAATTCAAGCTCCATCGAATCTTAACAATTCGACGCAACAAGTGAATACAAGTGCCATGGCCCTAGCGAAGGCAGCAAGTGGCAATACTGTATCTTGTGTAATAGAGCTGAGAACTGTGTGGTTCAATTTTGCTGCTCCACCGCGAACACCAATCACCCGTAAAATTGATTATACTCGATTGGATTGGAATTTACTCAGTACTGCTTCACCGGCAATAAATGCATGGATGAATCCGAACAACAGATTCGCCATTCAAGTTGTTCATATGTTCCGTTGCATGTATCGCAGGTCAACGGCTGTTGTCGCGTGTCTTATGGCAGAGGCATTAGATATGCAGGCTATTCATATGCCCGTGAAGGTATTATATTATCTTGTTATATGCATAATTGATTCATTGAATAGACGTATTTAAAAAAAAACGTTCTTGCTCAAATGACCTCAGAGTCGGTACGGAAAGTTAACACCACTTGCAAAGACGTTACAAGAAGATCCATCCTGTCAGTTATGCAGTATTCTTCAAAATTACATTTTACTGACAAATCTAGAAACTACTGAGGCTAATCTACGTGAAGCTGATTTACCAACGTTATCTACACTACGACAGGTAACTTATTACTTAATGATTATGGTTATATTATAATTTTTGTCAAAAAATTTACTAAAATAATTATTAGGGAGTGATAGTTCTAAGTCGACAATGGAAAAATGTACTTTACACTCCGTTGTTACTGGAGCACAACTACAAAACGAAACACATCAAGCCGTTGAACGTTGCATTTGCCATGTCGGACCCGGAGGAGGTAAAATGTTAACAAATCACTTAATAGTGCTATGGGCAAAAGTAAAAGAATAATTGCTTTCTTTAGGAAAACATCATGACCGACGGCGAAGGTAGTGGTGGAGATGCCGATGAGCAAGAAGTGACTGACGAATGTGCAATGCTTATCCACGCTGATCACATGCACAAACACTTGCACTCAAAAGGTCAAGAACGAACGTCAGGTATTATCAACAATTTGATGCTCAAATCCACCGCTGCACAAAGCTACAATATATATCAAAATTATTTCAAGTTTCCTTTATGCTTTCATTTTATATATCTTATGATACTAATGTAGATATAAAGACCAAAAGTATTTTGAGATTTAGGCAGTATCAAACGTAGATGTAAAGAAACATTTTTTAGTAATCTCAACAGCGCTTAATCATTAATATTTTGCTTAGTAAGAAAAGTAAAACCCATGCACATGTGACAGAAAAACTTGAAGTAATTATAGATGTGTTTTAGCTGCCTATGCTTACCATGCTGAATCAATTGTATATATGCAAACTAATGTACATATGTAATCTAACTCGAGTGAAAAAGTGTTCCATGATCTGATTCTAACCCGTAACCGCTTTTAATTGACACTTATTCCCCAATACTTAACACTGTAGTATCTCGATATCAAACGAAGTAGGTATGGTGAGTTGCGGTAGCGGTGTCGGTGGTTTGACAGTACCAGTGAGTTCTTCCCGCGAGCGAGACACAACTTCCCCGATTCCAGGCCCACCAGATTCTGTGACTTCACCACCTATGCAAAAGTCAGCCAAAACATTACAGCCAACTCAAGTACCCGCCAGCGCCAGAGCCAGTATCGCTTTTCCGTTGCTTACCACCGGTGGACTTTTTAATCAGTCTAAGGAACCCAACACCATTAGTGAGTACACCGGCTAAAAAATTTGGCCTCGAAAGGATTCCCTGATGTGCTTCGCGATTTTTAGCGATTGACGACAAAAAAAGATAAAGCTTATAAATCACATAATTCAATCATTTGATATTCTCCAATAATTTTTATCACTCAACAGTGATCGTGTAGATTAGTATCCATTGCTTAGCACATGATAGTTATCGTTCTTTTCGTAGCCAGGTACTGTGTTTCAAATGCTTGTAGTATAAATCAGTTTGATCGTCCAATTGATCCCTATAATTTCGTATTAACTCTGCTTACCAATGTGTATCAACTAACTATTTGACAAGTACGCTTTACCACGCTAAAAATGACACTTGAATAGCATTATTGTGAATCTGTGAAATAAAGGAAAATAAAACGAAAATAAAATAGAAAAAAAAGGTGATGAAGTAACACGTGAATTTTGTCGAAAAAAAGGCTACGGCACACTACGTGAAGAAAAAGCACCCCACATATACATTTCTCACCACCAACTGGGATCAAATCCGAGCATATACTCGGGTGGCAATGTTGGTCACGGAGGCAGTCAGCACAGCACAACTAGTCTAGACCAGATCACCTCTCCACCGACAAATCACTCAAGCAAACCCGTCAATTTAGGTGAGGATTTGTACAGCTGGATGGCCAAGCAACAGGAATATATGAAGGAGCACGACAAGGGGAATCTCAAAGGCAACTGGGTAAGTTCATTTATTCTATTTTACTTTATAATATTGATACATCCATTTTCTATAACGCAATAAAATAACGAATTTCACTTCACGATACATATGAGAAACGACTATTACACTTTCTTATGCAGGTCTTTCATACCGAACAAAAGGTTACCAAGGTATATAAACTCACAAACGAACTTGTTTATTAGATACTGTGACTTTATTGTTTTCTTTCCTTCGTTTTACTTGGTTGCGTAGTTTATATCCATTATTACTTATTCATTTTTCATTTTTCATGTTGTGCTATATTGTCAACCTATTTTTTTTTTAATTTTTATTACTATTCATTGTTTTAAATCCTAATATTGAATTATTTTCTATAAAAATAGGACTCTAAAGTTAATACCATGACGACTGAAGACACAGAAGACTCTGACGTTCAAAGTGGTGCTTTCTTGTATACCATGAAAGACTCGCTTCGGTTGCTGGATGCGCATCTAATCTTCGAGCCGCTACTGTCGTCTTTGTCGGTGATGCCGCAACAAATGCTTTCTGCCATTAGTTCTGGAAATATTAACAACGTTTCCTCTCTGGACTCATTGGCTTCAAATGTGTCTTTAGTTAGTAGCATGGAAACCATGAGAATCGATATTGTTGTTAGTGAACACGGCAAAGTTCCGGACAAGAAAAAAAGTAAGTTTCAAATGAACGCCCTCTTTGACAATCTCAAATGTTACCTATATTTTTATTTATAGATAACAAATACCAATCGAAGAAATCAGGTTCAAAGTTTCATTTGGATATTCCGCCGGAAATGCCTGCCTTTCTCTGTGAAAAGATTGGAGTTGACATTGACGTGAAAAAAATGGCAGATATGACTGTCGACGATATGATTCAAAAACAAAACGTTCTGTATATTTCAAGAGGTCAATTAAAAAAGCACACCAGCACTGTTGTTAATTTTAGCTTAAACATACGTTACATTAGTCAACAAGTTAACATGCCACTTTTGAGACTTTTACATCAGATTAGTAACATGTATCAAAACGTTAAGGAGACTCAAATGGAGCTAAAAGCTCAACAGCAACAACCGGACGCAAAAATAAATGCAAATACTGTGATAACCACTCGTACGAAAAATGGCTCCTCTTCAAGTATGTTTTCCATTTTTTCTTAATATATACAAAATTGCTTATCATATGTATTTAATAAATACCGTGCTGATTTCAGCTTCTGATTTACAAGAACATTTTACAGTAGCGATGAAAAAGGCTGAAAAGCAAGTAGCAACAAAATCCGTAACCAATAACCCTCAGCCCAAAGTGATTTCCCCGTCAGCGAGTTTACGCTCAAGGCCACAAAGCTTTACGCAAAAATTACGCAGTACCGGAAAAAGCGTCAAAGGGTACATGAACTTGAGCGAAGGCATCATAACGCCAAACTTCGGTGCTAGTCCAAGTAGTTCAGGTTTAGATAAATTCAGTATATTATCAGAAAAAGTCAAAACTGTATCTATCATAGCGCCAAGATGCTGGAAAACAATATATCACCTTTTGGATTTGTACGCCATAAAACCAGAAACAAAAATGATCTCACATAGACTGTCGGTGCCTGCAGACACCACGGAACGTTACAAGGGAAATAAAAAGTATGAGAATTTGAGCGATATTAAAGAGGCTGACGTAGAAAAAGGTTTGAACGCAGAGACTAGCTCAACTCCTGTACCTCCTCCTCGGGAATTAAGTAAGTTTTGCGACAGTATTTTTAATTATTTTAAAGATTAATTACAATATATATATTTTGATGCAGGCGTCGTCACTGGTGAGCGAACAAGACTGATTATTTTTGGAGTAGCTAGAATACATCGAACAAGACTTTTAGCTACACTAAGTGGACTTAAACTAGAAGCAGAGATAACTAGTTTACATGCAAGTTTAACATGCCGTAAAAAGACTCGACCTGCAAGCTTAGAGTGTAGTTTGACTGGCCAAATTGGAAGGACGATGATTGTTCTTTTGGAGGGTGTAGCACCTAGTCAACAGACTGTCGTCAAAGTAACAGTGGGGAAATCACAGGCCTTATATTCGAGCGTCACTAGAAGGCAGAAAGATAAGAATAGCGGTTTGCTAACAATCGGTGCTGTTAATATCGATATTCCTCAGCATCCTGTCGCTTTGCATGGCATGATGACAAGAGGTAGCAAGCAATTGTCATCGACTCTCCAGGTAAATGGATTGAAAATATGTAATATAGAGATTCAAAACCATTTTACAGTAAATATAATTCATTTATATACAATTTTCGTACAGGAACTACGTGTAGCAAGGACTTCCTCGCGAATGGCTCGTGGTCAACAGGCTGAAGAAACTGATGGAGTGCCTAGCAGTCCTCATCAATATCCAACAGCTCCTGCAGTCAATCTCGATAAATGTCAAGCTGTGTCTAGTCTTCTTGAGCCTATCGTGATGCAATTCCATATTATTTTGCAAAGCCTGAGTATAACAGCAGCGCTGCTTCCGTCGTTACAAGCACAGTATAAAATGGATCAAGTGAATAGCTCTGGGATTACTGGCAGCAAGGCTAAATTTACTATTGATTTACCAAATCATAGTCTGAGTTTCACCACAAAATTACAAGTAACTGAAGCCAATTTGCCATCTGAAGCTAGCATAGAGTTACCGAAAGTACATGTCTCTGCTGAATATATTCAGGATGGCGGTAGTAACTTAAATGATAGTAAAATTGCAGGTGATTATACAAAGTTTACAACGTTTTTTAACATTGATTGCAAAAGATTAATCACAATTTGTCTCACTATTATTTCAGATGGTGTTGTACTCAGACAAGGAAGCTACATGAGTGCCACAGCTGATATTGGTATATTTGAACATTCCTTGACTACAGATCTTCTGAATCACTTGGTATTTGTTCAGAAAGTTTTTATGAGAGAAGTAAATGAAGTTGTGCAGAAAGTTTATGGCGGTGAGAAACCAGTGCCGTTATGGCTTGAAGACGAAGAACCTGGAACCTCTTCTAGTTTAAAAAGAATCCTGTTTTCACTTGTTATTCGTATTAAGGTAAGAGCAATCACTTCAATTTTTTAATTATACAAAAGGCTTAGTCAATATTTGTAATATAGTGTATACGTTTTATAGAGAATTCAACTGACGGCAACAACACCAACCAACTCAGCAGTACGACTGGAAACAGGATCCTTCGAATTTCAACTTTCAAATCGCGTTCAAAATGTTTCTGGTGCTACGCAGCCAAATCCATACTCGAAATTATTTGGAAAAGCTCAAGTCGAAATCAATCTCAGTCTTGGGCAGCTTATTAAAAATGTCATGTTTGAAGAAGCAGATCCGGAATTTCAACAATATGCATTCTTCAATACTCGTATTGGTTTACGAAATGCCTTCCAAGAAGAGTTGGCTGAAAAAGAAGACAAAGAAGTTGTTCTGATAACTCTGAAGAGACCTTTGATTTATATCCAGCCAATGGCAGTTGACAAAGCCATTCTTGTTTGGCTAAATTATAAAAATGCTTACGAATATTGGAACGAGAAACGATCAAATTTGAACAAAGAAGTTCTGACAGCCACTCAACAAGTGTTTGAGAAAGTACCGTTCGGTCAATTAACTAGTCAACTTAGCTCTCCTAATTTAGGAACTTTGTTCTTACAACTGACTGTTGACGACATGGGTATTTGCATCCCATTGAATCCATTGCCACCTGCAAATTGGGGTTTGAATAGAGGAATGTACGAAGGCGACTCTAGAGGAGCTGTTGTTATAACTTTAGAGAATACTAGTATTTCTGCTTGTAGTAGTGGTAGCTTAGTTAGTAAGGGAAGGTGAGTTAATTACATTGATGAAACAAATGTTTTATGATTTATAATTTTATCAACAATAACTGGTATTTATTTAAATGATTTTAGATTTGTTGGCCTATGCTTGAGATTCGCCGAAGACTTTGAAACATCACTGGACGATTGGAAACCTGATGTAAATGATAGTAGCATTATGAATTTATGCGTTGTTTCTGAAGGCACGTATGAAGTATGTAGCAGAACAATAGCTCAAAAACAAGACAAAAATGGTACGAGATAAAGTTAATTCTTGTTTATTATTACTTATGATTTTTATTTCACGACATCCTTTTTTCAGCCCGAGTCACCGAAAACGCAAAGTGGATTCTAAATGTGCAGTGGCAGATGGAGGGTGTTGACATTCACTTAGACGTGAGCGTTGGTCAGCAGTTATCTGCTCTGGGACACACTTTGACAATGTTAACTGGCTCGGAAGAAGACGACGCTCGTGCATCTCTTGACTACGATAGTGACGATGCTAATCAACCAGACAACAGTACCAGCCAGGAAAGTATCTTAATGAAAAAGAAAAACTGGACAGATAGTTTACCAGCTTTCATATTTGATCCTTCGCTCGATGCTAAGAAGCGCTCGAAGTTAATTGAAAAAGAAATGAATGAGCAAGCTAAAATTATCAATGACTTACGATCTCTTGGTGCATCACACGGGACTATAGAGCAAGAAATGAAGCGCTTACGTGAATTGGAAGCTCTAGTTTTTAAAGATTTTAGACGGTAAATGTTCCATAAAAATCTGTTTAAATTTACTACGCATTATGTTAGCCAAGTTATAAATACAGCGATCCGTTATAGTGACTGGATACAAAAGCTGAGAAGACAGTCTGTAAAACCATCGGGTATTCGTGGGAAATTGGGTCTCGGGAATAACAAACAAACTTATAGATCAAGGTCTTTCATTGTTCCGTCGCCAACACCTGAAAATCAATTAGGTAGTCCTGAAGATATGAAATCGGATACAACTACGATCAACTCGGCAAGCTATGAAAGCAGTCCGAAAAGCGGCCCAAGCAGGTATATATTGCGATATTCTTATTTTTATTTCTTAATGCAAAATTGAATCAATTCTAAACCGTAATGTTACGTTTTTCTTTTTGCACATACTAATTTCGTGTTTATTTTTATACTCAATTTCTTGTATACCCTTTATTACAAAGTTTATTATAAATATAGATCAGCATCTCTGCGTGTAAGAGGACTTGGCGGGCCTCGCGTAACGTTTAGCGATACTCATACAATTTGCAGGTCAGTTAAATTTTAATAATATCTCATAAAAATCATTAATATATCGGTACCTTTGAAATTAATCTTGAGATACGTATTTCCGTATTCTAGGCAATCATCTCTGCCTAGCGCGGGATCGGAACTGAGTTTACCCGAAGGGAGTTTAGATTGGCCCGATACCATCGAAATTGACGGTGAGCAAGTGGAATTGCGTAAGAAGAATAAAGAAATGAGTACAACGTCCAGTTATGACAGTATGGAGGGAAAGTAAGTAGTTTAGTTTTATTTAGAGAACTTTAAGTCATTCAAAGAGAAAATGTTATTAAAATATATTTTTTTATTTCAGTATCCCCTTATTAGAATCATTAGTTATTGATCCAACTTCGAGCACTACTTCGCCATACTTTTTGCCTCAAAAGCCACAAGAACCAAACATAGACTTTGAACTCGATGTCAAAGTTTTGATTAACAGTGGCAAGTGTGTCTTACATACAAAAGATCCAACAAAAGAAGATGAATTAAAAATGTTAGTGAAACAATAATAATTATGATTTTTTTAAATAGTGTAAATAATATATATATATTTAATAAATCTTTAATTTTTAGAATGAGTCGAATGAAGAAAGAACGCTCGTGTTCAGGAGGTACATTTGAGTTTCAGGCCAGTAGTCCAAGCAGTAGTAGAAAGAATGAGCGCAGTAAAGAAAAATCGAACACTAGTTCATCTAGATTACGATATGTACATCATGCGAACGTGCCTTTGGTAGATTTGACTATATTTCACATTCCCGGTCTAGATGTTAAAGTAAGTTTTAATTATACCTTATAAAAATTTTTTGCCAAAGAACCTACGTAACTGATTTTTATCATTCATTGAAGGTTCACTACGAATCCAAAATAGTATCCGAAGAGTCCCTATCGCCAAGAATTTCAATTGATACTCCACTTTTGAATCCATCAGCGATGTCCCTAATGAGAAAATCAAGTACTAAAAAAGCCAGTCTCTTCGCTTGGATGACACTGCAAAGTATTCCTGAGGAAACAATCATCAGTCCACACATACTTGGATTTTTAGAACAAACTTTAGAACCCATACCAAGTAAAATGAACTTCCAGACAGGTGGGCAGAGTGCTATGTTCCCTCTGGAAAACATGGAAAGTTCATGGGCTGCGACTGCTGCAAATAGTAATTACGTTTATGCCAGTTTTCCGGTAGACGTTATTGTTTACTTTCACATGCAGCCGTCGACGTTCAGGTCATTTACAAATTCTAAAATAATTTTTCTTCAAAAGCTACAAATTTTGTTATAAATATTTTTACCTTCAGATTTTCCTGTTTGCCTGTATCACGAGTCGAATGCATGCTACAGCTTCCGTCTCTCGACATTGTAGTCTCATCAAAGCGAGCTGAAGAGGATCTCACTGAATTCGGCGAACACAAGTCGGGCAAAGAAAGTGGCTCTGCAACTGGTGGAATTTCTGTTACTGGTTGTCTAGCCGATTTTTCTGTGTACATATTTCACCCATACGGTGGCAAAAAGTCTGGTCCTAAGGAAGCACAGTGGTCACCACTTTCCGATAGCGAAAGAAAGGATTCACTCAGCATCAATGTTGAATTTGTCAACTTTCATTTATCGAGAAGTAAAAAGAAGAACTTCCCTAATGATCAATTAAAAATTAGCGGAGATCCGAGGGCTGTTATAAGATTTTCAAGTAAGTATAAGTTATACAAATTGAATAATTGAAATTAATCTGAATCTGTAAAAGTTTAATTAAAAAAACAATAGTTAATTCAAATTCTTTTTATTTATTTAGCTATTGTTGACATCGGCTCGGCTTCATTCAAATACGATATGCGAAGATTGACTGAAATCCTTGCTTTCCCAAAAGCTTGGTACAGACGTAGCATTGTTAGACGTTTATTTTTGGGTGATCTTAGCTCAAGTATGGCTTATTCCGAAGGCGACGTTCGTAACCGCGAGGAGGCAGCTATGGGGAGCTCTCTATTAAAACATGACCGCCATGGCAGCGATGTGTTGTCGAAAAGTACTCCTGAGCGAAGTCCAAAGTTAAATAGAGATAATTTAAGACTGAGTTTTGATGGCGATACACCTAAGCAAATTCGATTGAAAGGCAAGTTAGCGAATCCAAATAAGTTTTTTAGTTACTAGAAGTAAATAATAATTAAATGATTTTTTATCAGACATTGGTAGAGGATGGAGTTTCACTGGTGACAAACAGTCATCCGAAGTAAAAGTAAGAGAATCTGCTTGGGAAACATTGGTGCTATTTGCTGTTAACTTTACTCGCTTAAATGTACACATGAATATGGGCAATGTAATGGGAAACGTTTCTTGGATGACCAAAGATTTTCGTTCAGATGGAAGACTGTCAATCGGCAGTACTGGACATAAAAATCTGTATATAGGTATTGGTTTAGGAGGCTCTAGCCTAGACGCCAAGGGAGGTATTGTCGGCGGTATCATTGAGCTTAGCAAAATTGACACTTATAGTAAGTTTCTGATATTACAACTGAGTATCATTATTTTTTCTGGATTTTCCTTTATATTAATTATTACTTTTAAATAGTTCACATTCGCGAAGAACCTGACACAGAACCTGACCATACAGTCGGCTTAAAGTTGTTTGCATTGGAGTTAAGACTTGATTATATGGGCACAAGTGTTTTAATGTGCAGAGTATCATCCTTAGACGTTACTCTACGAGATGAATGGAAAATTAACCGTAGTACTTGTAGCGGCGCATTCATGCCTACAAGAAGGTTAATGTTCAAATGTTGTGTATTATTTTGAATATCAATTTAATATGTGTCATTTTCTACTTAACAGACCTGCTATAATATTTCTACATGGTGTCCTTGGCTGGGATCAACTACAAATAATGATAAGTAAATCCACAACGGCTGACCTGCTGAAAATGTTTTACAAGTTGGATGAATTCTTTAGTCAACAATTCAAGAGTAGCAAACGCGTGTTTAGTTCTTTACAAACTAGACAGCAAAGAATCAGTAACAACAGTCTGAAAAGAAGGCAACAGAAGAAACGTGGTAATGCCGAAGGTAAGTAGCGATACAAGTAAATTTGTGAGGTAGATTTAAATTTTGTCTGCAGATTTAAATTAAATTTGGACTCATTTTTCTCTGATAAACAGCATATTCACAAGCTGCACTAACAGATGCTCGACATCATCGTCATTGGCAACGAGTTCTGTGCCAAGTAGCTGGATTACAATTGGGAACTTTACGATTTGCTTTGCCGGCAAACGGAACGGTTCTTGGTGGTACAATGGAACTACATGGATCTAACATCAGTCTAGCATGTTTCCATGGTATCAATTTTAAGTGCAAGAGTTGGGCACTATTTTCGTTAAAAGAACCATGTATAAGTTTCGCCACGGAAGCTCAAGAAATTCCAAGCATAGAATGTAAGCGTTTTGAAAATAACTATACGTACTATATATAAATTACTCCGATTGACAAAAATGTTCAATACAGCACCCAACGCTAGCGATGTACACGTTGTTCAAACTTTAACTATCAGTTTGGGACAACAACAAGAACAGCACACTAGACATCATTCTATGGCAACTGTTTGTCGGATGAGTCGAAGTGTCCTGTTTCCTCCGCAATTCAAGACTTTACAAGAATGGTTCCACTATGCTTTTGCCAACAGTGAAATCGATGGTAATTAATGTTTGAGTGATAAAAACTAGATAGGATTTTAATTTAAATTCTTATATAATATTTTATATACTTTATATAGCTGTAGATCGCTTTCCTTGCGTTGAAAGAGAGAGAACCGAAAGTACCTCGGAATCAGCTGGTAGTAATAGAGGAAGAAATTCATCAACCAGTACTGGAAAACTGCAAGAACACTCCCATACGCGAGAAGTCATATTCTCACTACCATCGTTGCAACTACATTTAAAAACGGAACATTTACAAGCTGCCAAAACTCCGGATGTAATGGGTATGTTTTGCTTTTTTTCACTAAATTTTTAGTACATACTAAACACAAAAGATCTGTACGATTTAACAACAGATTAAACACTTACTTTTCTGAGTGATAAACATTTGTTGTTTAAGTACAATATTTATTGTTAAAAATATTTTTTTTTAATGTTTACTTAAGACTTTTACTTAACATACTGATACATTTCTAATAACTTGCTCTAATAATCCATTTTGTATTTCTAACAGTTGTAATTGTTCTTTAACAATGTTGTCGCACTGTTTTTATGTATTATAATTATTACTACATTGTCTTTTTTCTCTCTGCGTCTGTAATAATTAAAAAAATCTATTTCTGTAAATCCTTCAATTCTAAGGAGCATTTGAATTATATCAATAATTAATATGTACTGTTCTATTCTGTGACTATGTGCTACTTTCTGTTGACGTATTTCTAGGACTGCCTAAACATATACTTTATAGTAAGTACTATGTTGAAAACAATTGTGTTTTCCAAAGATTAGTGGCTTGTAGATCCTGAAAAATAGAATAATATCGTTTACAGATATCCATTTCAAAAAGATATTGTATGCATATGGAATGACGCTGACGCATGTTTGTTTTTTTGTTGAAAAGCCAAATTCATTTCATGAAATTAGATACATTCACATTCATTACATATCATCATTTCGTTACTGAATATTATAAATTATTATACTAGAGTTTACCTTGATGTATAAACGAATGAACAATATATGTTAAGTTTCCTACGTTGTATTAAACAAAACATTGAGGATTTTCATTGCTGTTCTTAAAAATCTCAATTAAAAATAAGTTAATTAATTGATGTGAAACTAAATGCAGAATGTTCGAGTGCAACTTATTCTATAATCAAATGTGCACTGCTAATGATAGGATTAATTAATGTGCTAGAGAAAGGTTACTTATGAAATAAATGTTGACAGGTGAAAAGCCGCTAGTAGAGTGCAGCTTTATAACTGAATTCGAGGACCACATATTTGTAACAGTTGACGCAGAGGCCTTTTTCTTCTTGCATGATCTTATCACGTCGTACGTCAAAGAAAAAGAACGGGTGGTAATTATCAATCTGAATAATTGTGTTCACGCTGATGTAACTATTATCCTAATAGTTGTATATTTTACAGCATGCAATGCAATACAGCGCTAGAGCCCACAGTCCCGATCCCACTAAGCGCAAGGGTGCAGCTCAAGCAAGTACCTCGGCAGCTACTGGCACGTCTGCCGAGGATGATAAGAAACGCAAGCAATTTGATCCCGCCGAGATGTTCATTAAAGACTGGCGATCATACAGATGTAAGACTTGGCACTTAGAGCCAACTGTCAGGCAAGTATCCGTAATTCTAACAACACTTCGATTATTGAAACAATGGATATATCAAATAATTGTACATTTATCAATTTCAGACTCCTATCATGGGCTGGTAAAAGTATAGAACCCTATGGCATCGATTATATATTGCAAAAACTAGGCTTTTCTCATGCCCGCATTACTATACCAAAGTGGATTCAACGTGGATTCATGGATCCTTTGGACAAAGTACTCGCCGTTCTTATGCTGAGGATGGTACTGGCTGTTCGCGATGAAACCCCTGACGAGAAGGAACATAAAAAGGAAAAATAATTCTTTCACACATCGACATACTAAACTTTTATTTATCGTGTAAAATTGATCATATTTTTTATAAACCATTTATTTTACGTCATCGTTCGTGCGACGTGAGGTATTGAACAATGGCGTAATAGTGCATGTAGATTATTGTAAAGATTTTGTTTGTATTTGTATTCTTTCATGTTTTTATATACTTGTATAGTGATTATACTGTAAAACAAATGTAAAAACAAAAACATAATAACGGAAGCGATGGCAAACGTTATTATAGCTTTAACAGGCAATGGCTTCCAACGAAATCATCATGTTTGTTACAGATACATACACATACAAAGCTATTCTTGTTTTCAAAATAGATATTAGCATGTGTGAGTGCGCATACGTGCTCGTTCGACTGTGATTTACTCTAATGCGAATTTTGATTGTATTGAAAAATGAGAGAAAACCATGTTATTGTAAATGTTTTGTCCCTTTTTTTTGTGAACGTAAGAAACTTTTTACTTGTGACCAGAGCAAAATTGTGAGGCTAATGTGTCCGTGGTATTTATTAATGTCGCAACAGCAAATTTAAAACTTGTGTATATATGTATGTAGTTAAAGAATCGTTGGAAATTCAAGATATAAACTTTGTATCAATAAGTTGTGCGAATTATTAATTTCTTAATGTTATATATATAACAAGAAAGGTATAATTATTTAATTTAGTTTCTTATATGATTTATGAAATGAGCAATGAATTTTCTATGGCTCTATTATTCGTTTAATATTCATACTGCTTCGACAAATTCCTTTGTTTAATGTACAAAATTAAAGCTCATGACTGTATATTACGAAATAAAGTAGAACAAAACGTTAACATTTATCAATAACTCTGTCTTGGAGAACAGTTCTTTCATAATTTTTCCTAAATGAAAATATCCTGTTTTAGGAATTAGTAGAATACTTTTATCTTTCCTACTATTATACAACATTATTTATTGACACACTAGGTTTAGTGTTCTATTCGATGTACCATTCATGATTTACAAAATACTTTAATTTACTTATAAAATTTAGAATAAGCTTCTATTAACATTTACGTAATCTTGATTAATTCAGTTTCGAGCTTTGACCAAATGTTAATTGAAAATTTATAATGATAAAAAAGACCATCCTTTAACTCTATGAAAAAATAAATATATCTGAAATACCATGATTTTAAAAACATTAATAAATTACATGAAGGCACGATAAAGGGAAATATCCTCATGATTAACTTACAGAATCAATAAAATTCTTGAAATTAAAAAAGCAGTAAAAAATTTTTTTGTTTCGTTGTTTTTTGTATAATATATCATATTCAATTATTTTTCTTGTAATAAGTAGGTAAATTTGATATATGAAAGAAATTATTGGGAAAATCAATGGACAATGGTCAATATGGTCATATAATTACTTACATTTATTATCTCAATGCGTGTAACGTACATAAACGGACAATAAAAATGTGCAAACAGTTCAACTTTTCGCTGATTTCAAGCTTAATTCTACAACGATAAATTGCAATAAGGTATATTGCTTAAATTCTTTTTACAAAAAGTCCAAAATGAAAACATGAAATAAACAAGTATGAAGAACAAAACGTATTTCATTAATGCTCTAGGTTTATTATAGATATGTAATATCAGTGGCATAGCGTCTAAACGTAGACCAAACTTAATTCACATTATACTTTAAAACGATGTATTTACAATTACTTAAAATATAAGATTTGTAAACCTCGCGCTAAATACTTTTTTATCAATATACTCTACTAACTATCTGTTGACTAAAGATATACTTATAAATAAAAATTCAAGTCATTTTCAATGTCATGAATGAAATTTATGTCAATAGATCGTGCATCAATAAATACATTATAGAGAACTATGTACAAAAAGAACGTTATAGATTTGAATGAGTTTTTAACTACACAAGTATACTTTAAGATATATTTTTATAGATCCGAGTAAAGGTAAATTTTATTGATCTAAGGAGTTATCAGAATTATTTGGAATTTCTAAATTCTTGATAATTATTTTGATCTTAAACTTTACTCATTATTAACAACGGGGTTTTGAATCTCAAATAAACTAAACACTAGGACTTAACTAAAAGTTTTCTTTGAAAATCATAAAATACGCGAGTCTTTTAAAGCTAAATTAGACTTCTTCAAACTTTGTATAATACTTTTTCCTCATTGTTCGTACAGTTACGAAAAGGCACTACAAAAGTATGATTAATGGAGATATGTTTAGCGATTATAAAAATGTTCTTTTGTTTTGCGAAACGTACACATAGCTTTCTTTTCTTATTTTGTTCGTAAAAATGTGAGTAAGTTTTTTAAAAACTATAATTATTCTGATAACTCTACAGAAGAACGTTGAAGATTTCATTATTAATAAAGAGTCAAGATAAACAATGCGCTCATTGTATATATAACAACATTATCGTCATCAATAATCTAATATTGCATCTTAAAAAATTGATGTATTAAAACTCGAGTTTTAGTGCCGAAAGACAATTATCGTACACAATCGTTGGAATAATTTTTAAGAGTTGCAATATTATTTTTTACTATCAATTTTCTTTTAAGGCGTAATCTTAATAGTAATATCAGATAGAGATTGCACTAACCAATGATCAAGTCGTGCGCATAAAAAAATCTTCTCTCGTGTAGTTCGTTACGGAAATCAGTTGCCTTTTTAACAAAGACTTTTTTTTTCGTAACATGCACATCTTCAAATGATTGTAAAGGAGACGCTGTAGTTAAAGTTGCCTTGAGTTCGGCGCGGCAAGTTGATTGACAATGATTATTGCATTACTGGTTACGCAGCGAAAAAAAAAGAAGACGAACGAAGGAAAAGCCAAACCTCCACTTTGTACCGGTGAGAGAGACGAACTCTGTAATGAAAGTTGTTGACCTTGATGGTGTAGCGATACGGATACCTGCCTCCTATGTTGATCTTTGTTCAATCGAGTTTCGCGGGTACACAGCAGCGTTTTGTCTCGATCTCTTTCTTATTCCTCGCAATCGCGATAGAAATGCAGCACGAATTCGATGTATTCGCCGGCTTGCCTGTTCTTACAAATATTCTGAAAAGAAGAAAAAAAAAATGCACGCATTTCAATGTTGGCTGTGCTGGATTTCGTGTAATGCTCACTTCTTGCGGTTGCACAATGGGCACGCGGAACCTCAGCGTTTTTCGCATGTAATTGGCAACGTCCAGGAGGAAAGACTGGTCGCCCGGTTGATTGGGGTTCTCGGTGAAGTGCGCCTGCGGCGAGCCTTTGCCGTTAGCGAAGCCCCAGCCGCAGTTGATCCCCTCGTCGAGGCCGGTTGTCGTCGGCGGTGTGCACTGCTGAACCACTTGCCAGTACCACGGCATCCCACTGTCGACGCGTCGACCGGGATTAGTTTGGACACGAGGATCTACCCGGGGAAAGTGCGCCGCGAACACTTACACGAAGCGCAGCGCCAACTGCGTGTCGGGCATGTACTTGGACAGAGGCACGATGCAGCTGAAGTTGTTGGGCGCGTTCGGGGCTGCCACCGAGCAATAGCGCTGATCCAGCGAAGCGTTGAAGCTCTTGGCGGAGACGAAGAGCTGTGGCTTGGGCTCTGGCGGCAACGAGCCGGCGGCGTTACTCGCCACTTCGCCCCAGTCGCTAGCACTACCCGCGCTGCGCCGGTTCCGCTTGTGCAGGTACTTGTAGTTGCTCTAGGACATTCGTTTGCACGTCGGTCGAGCTGCTGCGAGTGCCGCTCACTGCCGTTCGCAAACATCATACTTACTTCTTTGACGAGTGTTTGAGTGCTGGGCTCCGAAGGGCTGATGCCATTCTGAAGGCCCTTGCTCAGTTTGCGCTTCTCTTCGTGTATGCTCAACGGCTGCTCCAAGTGCTCCGCTGGAATTGCAAAATCTTTCCTTCACTCTGCGTTCGTCGTTTAGATTTGCCGAAATGTTCGGCGGCGACTTACACATGGCTTTCTTTTCTGCGGGCGGCTCGTTCTGCGGGTTCTCTAATTGATGGATCTCGGCAGTGCAGCAATAGACCTGTCGAGAGTCACTCGGAGTTAGGGTTCGGCACTTGCGCGTCGACGCTACGCTTTGGTTTCCTGAAGTCTCACCTGGCAGGGGCTTTCAAGCTCGGCAAACTGCGTCGAGCATTCGGCTGGTTTTCCCAAAGCAACGGGTCCCTTGGTAGTCGGTGGTGCGTCTACGTAGGTTCCCGGATCGTTTTCGTCGACGTTACTGGGTACTGCGCCAGGTCCATTTTTGCTCAGCCAATTGCTCGGAAACTCACTGTCGCGATAAAAAAGAGCAGGCATTAGACGGGCAGTCCTGGCTGCAACGCACCAGCGAAGCAAGCAATTTCGACTAACTTCTTGTCGACTTTGGGCGGCGAGCCAGGGTGATGACTCATGGGATACCACGTAATCTCCTGCGAATATAGATGTTGCTTGGGCGACTGCGTGGACATGAGATTCTTGAGATTCTTGTGGTCGGTGATGGTACTCGGATGAGTACCGTGCCTCGTGTACGGCGATGCTGTGCTGCGGAACAGTGGGTTCGTCTTGGGGTCGTAGCTCGACGACGGCAACGACGGCGACGACGACAACGACGACGATGACGAAGACGACGACAACGACGACGATAACGATGACGACGATGACTGGAGCATGTTTGTGTGGGAAGGACCGATTGCGAGGATACCGCTACCTGCCATCGCCGTCCACTCCATGCTGCTACGCTTCTGGTACTCCAAAAAGTAAAGCGTCGCCATCGCCACGAGACTGTAAATTGTCAGTCGTTGAAGCCATGTTCAAGTGTAGGAGGGAGTTGCGGCAATAGTTACCAGAATGCCATGATGAGAATCAGTATGACGATGATGATCTGTATGAATTTATTGCTACATAGAAGCTCGTCGTCCCTGTCCTTGGATTTGCTCGGCGGTGACGGCGACGACGATGACGACGACGACGACGATGACGACGACGACGACGACGACGACGACGACGACGACGACGACGACGAAGACTTGGCGTTGATCGATGAGTATTTGCTGGTCGACACATTGGATACCGAACTAATCGAACTCTTAAGACTATCGCCTCTCTTTAACTTAGCCAGTCGTTTGTTGATCCTCTCCAGTTGATCTATCCTCGTCTCCAGACTGTCCGTCACCTGTGCTCCAATCGCACCGTTGAATCGTAAGCTTTGGGCGCGAAGCTCGCGACGAATGACCGACGAAAGACGAGGAGGCTTACTTTGCAGAGCTCCTTGACGGCGCCAATGTTCTCCATGAAAATGCGCTCCTTGTTGACCACCAAGAAGTTCTCGATTCTCTGGCCGTTGGGCAGAACGATGTCGCCGGCGGGCAGCACGGCCTCGGGCAGGATCTGCTGCACCTCCTGAGCGATGACGCCCGTGTCCTCGTGCGTCCTGACGCCCAGGCCGGAGTGCTGCGCGAACTCGGGGGCGTATCGGTAGCGCACCACTCTCAGCTGCTGCACGTTGCGCAGCTGCTCGCGCGTGTCGAGCTCGTGCACGTTCTGCTTGGCTCTGGCGTCGCTCGGCTGCACGATGTGGCCCGTCACCTGAAGCAGGCGCGCGCGCGCGTTTATCGCGCTGTCCACGCGGCGGTCCACCGGCAGAGCCGACCTACCTTGACGTTGCCGTGGACCACGAGCGCCTCGTCCGGCCTGTCGGTGTTGATGCCCACGCGGCCGGCGTGGTAGACGCTGTCCGGCGCCGCCCCGCGCTGCCAAGTGCTCTCGGTGCCCGCCGTGCTGCCCTCCGACTCGAACTGCCCGGGGTTGCTCGCCTGCGAAGCACGAGCGACGCTTAGCCCCGGAGGAGCCGATCGTCGGCCGCCGAGGCGCCGCCACTCACCCTCACGATGATCCGCTCGGAGGCGTGCGCGACCACCTGGTAGTTGGCTTGATCGGCCGTGTGCGCGTGCAGCCCGACCACCAAGTAAAAGTACCTCTGGTCGGGGTTCGGCTTGCCCTTCTTCCTCATATTGTTGCTCGTGGTCTCGCTGAAGTGCAGCCGTCCGACGGTCACTTTGGTCACGCGCTCGCCGCCCATTTCGATCCTGCAACGTTGCCGCGCGCCGCGCCACGATGAGAAAGGAGGCGCTCGCGCACCCAAGTCGCCGAGTCGGCCGAGTACTCACACGACGGGGTGAAAGGGCTTCTTGCTTCTGTCGCTCTGACTCTGCTCCACTCGGATCGTCTGCGCGGGCGACTCCACCTTCACGCCGTAAAAGTGCAGCTGGAAGCTGCTGATCTTCTTCAGACCCTCGCCGGTTTTCACGAAGACGGCTTCGCCTTGCAGCTGCGCGTGGCAAGTGATCTAGTCGAGCGCCCGGCAAAGCAGACCGTCAGATGCGTCGGCAAGCACTGCGCAGCGAAACTTACCTGAAAGTGATTCTTCTTCTGGCAAACGAAGGCGTCGTCGGAGTTGCTGAAATTGAAGCCTTTGTCGGCGTCCACTCGGTAATGCGGCACCGGCAGCTCCTTCAGGTTGTGGTCGCAGAGCGCGTGCCACGAGGTCTGCTGGAACGGATGGAAGCGGATGCACTGGTAACTGGCGTCCGAGTAGTTGTTGTCGGCGTTGGCGTCCTCGTTGTCCAGGCCCGTGCTGCTGCTGCTGCTGCAGCTGTGCTCCACCGTTCCCAGCTCCGGCTCCTGCGAATACGACCGACCGGCGAAAGCTCAACGACGCGTCGACGCCCAAGTGTCGCGCGCACTCCATCGACATTTATCCAAGCAACGCACAGCTTATGCGCGGTAAACACTCGAGAGGTTACGGGCGATGGCATGCAGTAAACACACGCACCCACACTCAGCCAGACGCACAAGTAGTAATGAAGAAAAGGATTCATACGTTATATACCTGCTTGACGTGTACAAGGCCATCCTGACTGTGCTTTCGCTTCTTCGGAGCGGGCTGCAGGGATGTGTACAACGTCGTGATGCCGTTGGCGCTCTGTTGCTGCTGCTGCTGCTGCTGTTGCGGCTGCTGTTGCTGCTGATCGTGGGACAGTGAGAGTAACGGCGCTTGCGCTTGCGACGGCTGCTGCTGCTGCTGCAACGTCGCCGAGGCCGTGAGCAGAGGCGTCAACACCGGGTGCGACAGTAGCAACGAGTCTTGCGCGCCGTTCAAGCCCCGATGAGACGGCGGGAGCAGCGTAGCCGTCGGAGCGTAGCTCACCGCGTTGGCTTGCTGCTGCTGCTGCTGCTGCTGCTGCTGCTGCTGATGATGATGCTGTTGCTGCTGCAGCAACACGTCTGCCGCCGCCGCCGCCACCGCCAGGTTGCTGCCTTTCTGATCTGCAGTCACACTGGACGTGAGCCGCGCCAGGCGAGCGTCGACGCGGCATAGCGGGCTCGGCAGAGCCAACTTACGCGGGGAGTGAACGTGGCGAGCGTCGTGATGCCCGGGTGGAGAATACGGCGGCTCGCTGCCGCTGTCCGGCGGACTGTCGGGCAGGCCATGTCTGCAAAGAGCACGCGTTCATTGGCAAGACGCGAACGAAAGCTTACGGGTCAGTCCCTTCTTTGGAAAGCAGACCAAGAGCGACTGTTAATGGAAGTGACAGTTAGAGATGTTGCATAAAGAACAATAGTCGGGTGGTGCGATCAAAGAATAGCTGGGAGTGGAAATGCCAAGATATTAGCGAGTTAGTCGGGAAGCGACAGTACGCAGGTGACAAGAAAGAAAGATAAGATGTTCTGTTTAATTGTAAGTACACTCACTCGGAGGTGGGTAGTTGGATGACGTCCGAGATGTCGGACTGTACCTGTGCCTCGCGGATATAACAAAAGCTACAAACAAAGGGAAACAATCTTTGGTTTTCGTCCTCAAACGCAAACGATCTTGGGATTCATTGGCTAGGGAATCGAGATCTGCCGCTACAAAATCAACTACCAAACGTCATTTCTCGAAGTATGCCGGGTTACTTCGTTTCAAAGCAGCGGTCAACGTTAAATGTGCTACGTATCTACGTGCTCGTGGTGCAAATAGCGAGAGAGCGAGATCCGCAAAGTCATCGCGTTGCGAATGATCGAGCGAGGCCCGCGCCAAAACAAACGGAAAGCAAGTACGCGAACAAAGCGAAACGAGGGGATCGACTCACGGAAGCATGTAAGACTGTGGGTCCTTGTAGCTGGCGCCGACTGGAGCACCGCAGGTGGCCGTGGCCGTGGGATGAATTTGCGCGATCGGCGAGGGCAACCTCGCCGGAAGCTGCTGCTGTGCTTGCTGCTGCTGCTGCTGCTGCTGCTGCTGCGCGCCATGACCCGCTGGAGGGCTGTTCTCGTTGTGCGACAAAGTGTCCGCGAAGTAGCTGCAATCACGCGGGCGAGTGCACTCGAGCGATGCTTTCTCGTCGCTGCGGCGAGCGCTCTGCGCTTTTGCTTTGGAGTCGCGACGCGTCCCAAATATTGTCGCTCGCGCGCTCTCGCTGCGTTTCCATTCGAGTTCAGCGAAACGGAAGCTGCAGCGAGGCTAACGCAATAGTCCCATCGTAACGAGCCTTGGCAGTGTTATTTACGAACTGCGAGCTGCCCCGCGCCGAAAGAATGCGCGGACGAAAATAGCAGCGCAACGGTAAATGCCCGCGAATCACGCGTGGCCTACGAGCGCACGGTCGTTCGGCTTTATCACGAAACTGACACTGCGTCGGCTGGTTGTTTGCGCGCACGCGAGACCAAGAGAGAGAGAGAGAGAGAGAGAGCTTTGGCCTGTCGCGAGGCAAGAAGAAAAAGCGTCGCCACGTCGATACAGGTGTCGTCGACGAAGCGAGTTCGCTCTCTTGCTTCTGCAGGCGAGAGTTACGGCACGCCGATCAGCAGGCACGGGAGAGCCACCGCGCAAAACAACGATAACGCTATCGGCAGGCGCGCGCGCTCCTATTGCCCACGCGCGCTTTTTCTCTCTCTCTCTCTCCCTCTCTCGCTCGCTCGCTCGCTCGCTAATAGATTCGCTCTCGAGGCTGCGGAATTATCGTCGCGCGCACGGCCGTACCGCGTCTATTTTCGGGACGCGGGCCGCTCCCTTCGCGCCCGTCGCTTTTCCGCTCTCGCGCACCCACTTTCCGAAGGTGAGCGCGGCACTTTTTGCAAGATCGCGACCAGCCGAAACTGCCCGACGGTCGTTCAAATCACTGGCGGCGAATCGAGTGGCGACTCAACGCGAGAGGCTGCGTTATTTTGTCGAAATCTATCGAATGAGGCTTTTCAGCGCTCGGCCTGCACGAATTCAGGTCACGTCTGGCATACACGTACATAGTTTAATCACGAGACAAGCGAATTAATCAATTAGCCTATCGTCGTGGATGACTTATTGACGCAGCGCGAGACTCGGATGTAAGAGAGAGAGAGAGAGAGAGAGAGAGAGAGAGAGAAAGAGAGCAAAAAATCGCGCAGCATTGAAATTCGTTGTCAGCGCCTGGAAATCAAGCAGCCGTGCGATAGGAGCGTGTTAATGCAATGGGCCGTGATTTCGTCAATTTCATCCAGTCTCTCTCTCTCTCTTTCTCTGCAGCGGCGTCATTATGTGATTACACGTCTACGTGTGCGTGCATACGCGCGGAGCAGAGTTTGGTTTGCGCAGCGCTCGCAGTCCCGATGGCTCGGCCGGGACCCGTTTTGGCTGGCTGCGCCCGGAGATCCACCCGCGCCGGTCGAGCCCTCGATCCAGTTCTCGGCCGCCGGCGTCGCAAAGGGGACTTACGTGGCTGGCTGCTCGCTGTCGCTGTTGATGAAATCTTCCAGTTGCGAAAAGTCCAGCGCCTCGTTGTCTATTCCAGCGACGAAATCGCCCCTTCCTGCAACCAGAGGAACACGACGGGGGAGATGAAAAACGATCGGCGCTCGCGTGAAGAATCGTAGCTCGCGGCCGGGCACAGGTAAATACGGCCGACTGCCGGTGGTCGTCGATCCGCGGCTGCGAGCAGATTTAGCGCTAGGCCCCTCGTCCCCTTTTCCCTTCTACTCAGCCTCTGCTCGTCGACTCGCAATATAATACAGAGTTGTAACAAATAACCAGCCGTCCGACTATCTTAGTGTGCGCGCCCGCGTCGCTTAAACGTTTAACCGCCTCGAATCAAGTGTCATAAGTCGCTTCTTCCGTTCCGCTATTATTTACAATCGCCCCGCGCTACGTGGGCTTTTTATTGCATACGCGTCGTTCCGTCTCCGCCTTTATCAATACTCCTGCCTCGATACGCTCGCTAATGTTCACCTTTGTTCTTCGACCGATCGGACTGCGCGCGGTCGTGGCGACGATTCGGTGGTCGATCTTCATTTTCCGCTGGTTAACCTCGCTCGATCGCGACGAAAATACGTCAGAAGGCAAGAACGGGCACAGAAGTAGGGAGAGCTTCGTTGACGGATACCGATCATCCGTTTTACGTTACACCACGCAAATCAATGCAGCTTCTTCCCTTGAACGATCGGACAACTTAGAATCAAACAGTGTCCAATCGAGTTTTCTCAAAACACTGGCTGCACGTCTAAATGATTTATCGCCCGACCAATATGCACGACGCAATGCATCTCAATACACTCCGATAAACTTCCAGATGTTCATCGTATTTCAAACGTTCGAAACTGCAGTAAAGTCTGTATGCTTAGTTCTGGAAAGTACCGGTATCTATTTTGATAACAAAGCGCTCCTACTGCCGTTAACTGAACCCGCTGCCAGTCAAATCAAGCGTTCTGTCCATTCAAATGTAATTCTTAATGAAATTTTAGCTTGAGAAACATTTATCAATTTTGCGTACTGCATAACTATTCGAATGCAAAGTAAGTCATTATCCAGTATAAATTTATTTACCTATCAATTGAAAGATCAAATTTGTCGTTTAACCTGTTCCATTGGAATTTTAGTTATTTTTTTCTGCCGCGTGGCATTCCCTCGCAAACTCTGTTTTCATTAATCGACCTCATATACTGTAATTTTAAATTCAGATTCTTCGGCTCGGATGAGATTTACGCGAGTCGGGCACTTCGTCAAGCAGTATCGAGTTTGGAAATTTCGCCAAGAATAAGAGTCCAATCTGCGTGTTAAAAATGTGATTAGTCTTGAACAAATTGGAACTCATCATTCCACAAAAAAGTAGCAGTAAAAATCGCGCTCGGAAGATTTTACGAAATATATGCTTCGTAGATAATAAATTTTGTCGGCTTCGGCTCTTGCAGTATATCTTCTTGATTTACGGCACAATCGAAGCCAAAAGAGAAATTCGCAGGATTTAATTCACTTAATTCAGTATACGAGTTACAAATCAGTGTAAGAATATTGCTGTGTTTTTTTCTTTGAAGAGCCATTGACTGTAGGCGTGAACGTAAACTATTCCAAGTAGGCTGTATTCACAAACTGTAGCATTTAAAATCCTTCTTTTTTTCCGCCGCGTATAGAGCGCAAAATTCTTCAATCGAGTCAGCGTCGACGGCCGAGAGCTCAGAAGGAAAAAAAAAAGAAATGAAAGATCGGAAACTCGGTCGTGGTGTGTTCCCGACACACGACTGCATCGATGCCTAAACAAGCAGCAGCAAGCGTACATCCATATTTTCCGAAGACCAGCTATACAAATTGTCAGAACGCGTCTTTGCTGAGAAAGTTGAACGTGAGAAGCAGGCATAAAGCACGAAGCTTGCGACAGAAAAATCAGGGCCGAAATATATACGTTGGACTCGCCATGTCGACGCGAGGGGGTTGGCCGCGGGTCGCGGGAGGGTGCTGTTTGCCCCGCTCGCGCCAATGGGGGGCGTTGCCACAGAGCGTCTTATCGACCAAACTACCCAAGTCGCTGCTGCTGCTGCTTTCGCTTCGAATCTCCTCGATATTACTACCAGCGACTCCCCCCCCCCCCCCCCCCCCCAATCACCACTTTTGTCGAACTTGTGTGCGTTCCGCGCCTCGTTGAGAGAGAAAAATGGTGGCATTTCTTCGGGCCGGAAGCGCCGTGACGTTCGGGAGCGTTTATAATTGACTCTCGCTTGGGGGGGACCAGCTGTGTCCGAAAACGAGAGAAGCACGACCCGTTCGATTAAGCGCGATTATCATAATTGGCTGCACAGGGGTGAGCGGCGCCGTCAGGTGTTGGTCCGACAAATGGTCGTTTCCCTTTGCTACCGCAGCTACCCTTGCCTGTGCGCGCTATGAGAACCTTATTTCCGCGCGTTCGTTGGAATTTTTTTTAAAGCTACTCGTCAGAAAGTATCAACTTCATACGGAAATCATTGTCGTTTATATACATTAGAGAAATGTGTTTATTCATTATGACTAATTGTATTATCTTATGCAAGCCTGAGCAGCGGAACATTCTCTTGTTAGGCAAACAGTAGCACGTTTCTCAAGCAAGTTTACGTAAAAATATTTGCAGAGCGAAGAGACTGTTTATATTTTTATCGGCGTACGCGCGAACCAAACGTTCATTCGACGCGATCTCATTGAATATGTGGCCGTTGGATCGCTGCACGTACGCGCGTCGGTATCCAAATCCCAAAAGAGAGCCGAGGCTCCCTGCCGTACCTGCATTCGGAAGGAGTCTCCTCGCCCCGGGATGGCCGATGTTCTCGTCCTCGAAATCAGCGCGCTCGCCGGCGATCTGGTCGGCCTGATGTTGTATCATGGACCAGGCGAAATCCATGACTGCGATCGCACGCGCGCACTCGAGGAGTCGGCAGACGGGAGAAAGGAGTCGAGGCTACGTAGCGCAGCGAAACTCGCGGTCGCGCGCGCTTCTCATCGCGCGTCACCGTACGTCGCGCGCGAGCACAAATGTGCGCGATGATCGCTGACCGATCCCGATCGAGCTTGTCGGCAGCCGAACGAGCGAGAGCGGGACGAGTCTAATATCCTGGTGGGGGAGCGAACCAGACGAGGGAGGTCCGGCCAACCCTTGTGAGCTTTGTACTCCCACTACTGCCGCGATATTCCTCCACCACTCGCTTCGCGCGCTCTCTCTCTCTCTCTCTCACTTGCTTTTCCGCTGTGCAAATTGTCTGATGATCGTGCTTTATCTTGTCGATATTCCACCTTGATTTGTTTGCTTTTTCCTTCGGCATTGGCTTTCCCTCCCGCTCACTTTGTATTTCGCGTAATGGCGCAACGATCTCACTTCTGTGTTTTCGATCGTTCGCGCTCTTATTTCGTTCTGCTTGCTTTTCCGGCCGACGTCGAGGTGCGTCGTCGAGGATTAGCTCGACTTCTCACTGCGATTCCGAGCATTTTCATGGCGAGAGAAAAAGAAATAGAAAAACAAACAAAAAAAAAAAAAAAAAACTATTATTATTCGGTATTCGTCGATAGGGGCGCCAAGCGCGATTTCAGCGAACTGATCCGCTTGTCCTTTATTCGCGTGCGGCGCGCCCGACGCAACAAGCGTGTAAGCGGTATTGATATTAGTCTTGGCTAATTATTACATGTACCATGGTGGACATAATCGGCGCGACGCATCGCTCTGCTTTCGGGTAGCGCGCACGCAAGTGGGGTACGCGTACGAGCGAAACCGCAGCAGCAGCAGCAGGTTGACTTCGTCCCCCCTGGCCCTCGTACACGCGCGCGTTTGTTGAATATGTAAATATTGAACCAATGCGCCCCTTAACCGATCGGCGACCTGTTTATTTATAGCTTGACTGCCCCGGCGTGGCTGATTCACGCGTCGCTCACGGGACGGGCTTTGTTGGCTCACTGGTGAACGCTGCGGTTCCCGCGTACGATTTGGCAGGTTCATCGGGCCACCCGACAAATCAACTCTCGTTCGTCGTGTCAGCGAGACGTCTCATTCCGCGTAGCGAATAATGGCCTTCGACTTTCCTTTTCGCACGATGTTTTCGGTAGTCGTCGTGCTCTTTATCGGTCAATGAAGCAGAAGCGAAAAAGCGGAGCACGATGACAGCCTTTTTATGCTCCGCGGGCAAGAAAAAGTTCGTTTCAACTTTTTCGCCGATCAAACTTTCTCTTGCGAACCGTACAAATTCCGCGATACGGCGGATCGCTTCGAAGAAAATAAAGAGCGACGCAACTTGGTGAGCGAAATGCAATGTCACTCGCGCGCGTGAACTATTCCTCTTACGCCGAGTAATTGAATGACAATAGAACCTAGTTTTAAATAAGAAGGCAGAGAAGAAAAGAACAGCGGTTGAAACAGTAGCTGTGCACGAGAGGAAGTGGCTGGAAATGGAGTGGGTGGGGAGGGGGGGGGGGGAGAATAAAAGAATGGCAAGATTTCGCCGTAAAAAGTTTTGAAACGGAGCTAATGGATCCCGATAGCCGCGGAAATAGCAAAGTTTTACGAGCGAACGAATCCTTTGGTGGAAATTAACGAAAAGAAAGATATCAGATTACGAGCACTCGTAGTAACACACGATCGTTTTACAGCTCCACGCCGCGAATTTGACAAGAAGCGAAGGAGAGCGGCGCCGTGCTCGGCCATAATTCGCGCGAGAGAGAGAGAGAGAGAGAGAGAGAATCGCGACGGAAATCGATTGGCCCATGCGCGTACACATCGTAGAAATAAGTTGATATTCCGGCGAGGAGCTCGTAAAATTCACATTTAAATGATAGCCGCGTTGCCATGAGAGACGTTCCAGTTTCGCGCGATGGCGCGCGCAGCCATCATCCAGCGGAGCACGCGAGCCAACGAAAACAAATGTCGCGAGGAGCCATTGATTTATCGCGCGTCATTTCGGTGAGCGCCGCCTCCGGGCCGCGAGTTTCGTACGCGGGACGAGCTCTCAACGAAGTCGCGTCGCTCGCGGCGCTCGCGCGACAGAGCGCGTCAGCCGACTTTGGCGCGCTTCTTTCCGCCGGAGCACCGCTCGAGTCCCGATCCGGCGATATCCTTCGATGAGTCGCGTGCGCGCGGCGGGGATAAATATTTTGGGCAAAAGCGTAATCGCCGCACGCGCGAGCCGGCGGCGAATCGTCCGAGCGCGAGAGGATCGCGCGCACGACGACGGGTCGGCGCGTCTGTTTATCGTCGCGCATTATTTCGAGAGCGCGCGAGTCGTGGGATCGATTGGCGCAGACAGCGCGACTCGCCGGGTAGCCGAGCGATCGCCAAGGGAGGAGCGAGGGTGCGCGATTCCCGTCAGCCGGCTCGCGAAAGTCCAAGGATACGGGGCGCTTCTCGCGTTACGATCGCGCGTGTGCGCGCCGGAGCGACAGCGGCGCTGCCCGCGGGGGCGAGGTCGCGAGCGCCAACTGCGATTCGCTGGCTCGCCGGGGAGCTGCTGCTGCTGCTGCTGCTGCTGCTGCTGCTGCCGCGCGCCGGAGCGGGCATCGATTTAACAAAAGCCGCCCCTCCCACGCTCTCGACCGTCCAAGCGGCAAAACTTATTAAACTGCCCGAGTCCCAGGCAGCCGTACTCTCTCTCTCTCTCTCTCTCTCTCTCTCTCTCTCTCTCTCTCTCTCTCTCTCTCCTGCTGCAGCCGGATATGTTTGACAGCGCAATCGCATATGTACGCGCCCGCTTCACGCCCTATTCGTTCTGTTTTCTTTTTTTTTCATACCTCGTGGAACCTTCGCACCGCCCGTACATTGTTTCGTTGGAAATACTTGCGAGACCGTCAATTTTTCAATGTCGGCGCCTGACAAGGTGCTACGCGGTCGGTCTTTCAGGCACAATGTCATGAAAAAACGAATATCCACGTTTGGTTTCGTTTGCTCAACGTTTACCGAAGACGCGAACGTACGCGAAACTCTCGAACTTATCTTATACGGAACCGGCGACTAAACAACTTCGTAGAAGTTGGTGCGTTCCGACGAATGATTTCCAAGTTGCGCGGACAGCTAATTGCAAATAAACATACGCGCGCGAAACTCACTACATAAGTATCGTGCTCATTAACTTCTGAAAGTTTGTAGAAGCGTCAGACCGTCATTTCTCACTTGTCGACAAAGTAGCTCAGTCGCACATTGTGCACATCGTGAAAAAATGTCCAACAAGCAGTCATACGCGACTTATGCAATTCAAATACAAAAAATTCCTCTATAATTGATTTAAAATCAAGCGAAGTAATAGCCACGTCATATACACGCGTATAGAGGCAGGTGTGAAAGTGAAGTGGCTATTATACTCATCCAAACACATATGACGCACTAACAATGTACTACGAGCCCGGAAATGAGTATATAGTCTCTTTCTCTCTTTCGAAGCGTCCCCTTAAACTCACGTGAAGCAAACGTAATCAGGTGT